>NW_027469474.1:0-129660 GCF_051020765.1 Lasioglossum baleicum | reverse complement strand
CCTGCAGGATGCATCCTCTCGCACGTGTTTTTACTCGACTAGCCTGCGGGATGCATCCTCTCGCACGTGTTTTTGCTCGACAAGCCTGCGGGATGCATCCTCTCGCACGTGTTTTTGCTCGACTTGCCTGCGGGATGCATCCTTTCGCACGTGTTTTTTGCTCGACTAGCCTGCGGGATGCATCCTCTCGCACGTGTTTTTACTCGACTTAGCCTGCGGGATGCATCCTCTCGCACGTGTTTTTACTCGACTACCCTGCGGGATGCATCCTCTCGCACGTGTTTTTTGCTCGACTATCCATGCGCATCCCAAAAAACCTGCGCATGCGCATCCCACAAAACCTGCGCATGCGCATCCCACAAAACCTCGCACGTGTTTTTACTCGACTAGCCTGCGGGATGCATCCTCTCGCACGTGTTTTTGCTCGACTAGCCTGCGGGATGCATCCTCTCGCACGTGTTTTTGCTCGACTAGCCTGCGGGACGCATCCTCTCGCACGTGTTTTTACTCGACTAGCCTGCGGGGATGCATCCTCTCGCACGTGTTTTTACTCGACTAGCCTGCGGGAAGCATCCTCTTGCACGTGTTTTTTACTCGACTACCCTGCGGGATGCATCCTCTCGCACGTGTTTTTACTCGACTAGCCTGCAGGATGCATCCTCTCGCACGTGTTTTTACTCGACTAGCCTGCGGGATGCATACTCTCGCACGTGTTTTTTGCTCGACTAGCCTTCGGGATGCATCCTCTCGCACGTGTTTTTTGCTCGACTAGCCTGCGGGATGCATCCTCTCGCACGTGTTTTTGCTCGACTAGCCTGCGGGATGCATCCTCTCGCACGTGTTTTTACTCGACTAGCCTGCGGGATGCATCCTCTCGCACGTGTTTTTACTCGACTACCCTGCGGGATGCATCCTCTCGCACGTGTTTTTGCTCGACTATCCATGCGCATCCCAAAAAAACCTGCGCATGCGCATCCCACAAAACCTGCGCAATGCGCATCCCACAAAACCTGTGCATGCGCATCCCACAAAACCTCGCACGTGTTTTTACTCGACTAGCCTGCGGGAATGCATCCTCTCGCACGTGTTTTTACTCGACTAGCCTGCGGGGATGCATCCTCTCGCACGTGTTTTTGCTCGACTAGCCTGCGGGATGCATCCTCTCGCACGTGTTTTTGCTCGACTAGCCTGCGGGACGCATCCTCTCGCACGTGTTTTTTACTCGACTAGCCTGCGGGGATGCATCCTCTCGCACGTGTTGTTACTCGACTAGCCTGCGGGAAGCATCCTCTTGCACGTGTTTTTACTCGACTACCCTGCGGGAAGCATCCTCTTGCACGTGTTTTTACTCGACTAGCATGCGGGATGCATCCTCTCGCACGTGTTTTTACTCGACTAGCCTGCGGGAAGCATCCTCTCGCACGTGTTTTTTACTCGACTAGCCTGCGGGATGCATCCTCTCGCACGTGTTTTTACGCGACTAGCCTGCGGGATGCATCCTCTCGCACGTGTTTTTACTCGACTAGCCTGCGGGAAGCATCCTCTTGCACGTGTTTTTACTCGACTAGCATGCGGGATGCATCCTCTCGCACGTGTTTTTACTCGACTAGCCTGCGGGAAGCATCCTCTCGCACGTGTTTTTACTCGACTAGCCTGCGGGATGCATCCTCTCGCACGTGTTTTTACTCGACTAGCCTGCGGGAAGCATCCTCTCGCACGTGTTTTTGCTCGACTAGCCTGCGGGATGCATCCTCTCGCACGTGTTTTTGCTCGACTAGCCTGCGGGATGCATCCTTTCGCACGTGTTTTTGCTCGACTAGCCTGCGGGATGCATCCTCTCGCACGTGTTTTTACTCGACTAGCCTGCGGGATGCATCCTCTCGCACGTGTTTTTACTCGACTACCCTGCGGGATGCATCCTCTCGCACGTGTTTTTGCTCGACTATCCATGCGCATCCCAAAAAACCTGCGCATGCGCATCCCACAAAACCTGCGCATGCGCATCCCACAAAACCTGCGCATGCGCATCCCACAAAACCTCGCACGTGTTTTACTCGACTAGCCTGCGGGATGCATCCTCTCGCACGTGTTTTTACTCGACTAGCCTGCGGGATGCATCCTCTCGCACGTGTTTTTGCTCGACTAGCCTGCGGGATGCATCCTCTCGCACGTGTTTTTGCTCGACTAGCCTGCGGGACGCATCCTCTCGCACGTGTTTTTACTCGACTAGCCTGCGGGATGCATCCTCTCGCACGTGTTTTTACTCGACTAGCCTGCGGGAAGCATCCTCTTGCACGTGTTTTTACTCGACTACCCTGCGGGATGCATCCTCTCGCACGTGTTTTTACTCGACTAGCCTGCAGGATGCATCCTCTCGCACGTGTTTTTACTCGACTATCCATGCGCATCCCAAAAAACCTGCGCATGCGCATCCCACAAAACCTGCGCATGCGCATCCCACAAAACCTGTGCATGCGCATCCCACAAAACCTCGCACGTGTTTTTACTCGACTGGCCTGCGGGATGCATCCTCTCGCACGTGTTTTTACTCGACTAGCCTGCGGGATGCATCCTCTCGCACGTGTTTTTGCTCGACTAGCCTGCGGGATGCATCCTCTCGCACGTGTTTTTGCTCGACTAGCCTGCGGGAAGCATCCTCTTGCACGTGTTTTTACTCGACTACCCTGCGGGAAGCATCCTCTTGCACGTGTTTGTACTCGACTATCCATGCGCATCCCAAAAAACCTGCGCATGCGCATCCCACAAAACCTGCGCATGCGCATCCCACAAAACCTGTGCATGCGCATCCCACAAAACCTCGCACGTGTTTTTACTCGACTAGCCTGCGGGATGCATCCTCTCGCACGTGTTTTTACTCGACTAGCCTGCGGGATGCATCCTCTCGCACGTGTTTTTGCTCGACTAGCCTGCGGGATGCATCCTCTCGCACGTGTTTTTGCTCGACTAGCCTGCGGGACGCATCCTCTCGCACGTGTTTTTACTCGACTAGCCTGCGGGATGCATCCTCTCGCACGTGTTGTTACTCGACTAGCCTGCGGGAAGCATCCTCTTGCACGTGTTTTTACTCGACTACCCTGCGGGAAGCATCCTCTTGCACGTGTTTTTACTCGACTACCCTGCGGGAAGCATCCTCTTGCACGTGTTTTTACTCGACTATCCATGCGCATCCCAAAAAACCTGCGCATGCGCATCCCACAAAACCTGCGCATGCGCATCCCACAAAACCTGTGCATGCGCATCCCACAAAACCTCGCACGTGTTTTTACTCGACTAGCCTGCGGGATGCATCCTCTCGCACGTGTTTTTACTCGACTAGCCTGCGGGATGCATCCTCTCGCACGTGTTTTTGCTCGACTAGCCTGCGGGATGCATCCTCTCGCACGTGTTTTTGCTCGACTAGCCTGCGGGACGCATCCTCTCGCACGTGTTTTTACTCGACTAGCCTGCGGGATGCATCCTCTCGCACGTGTTGTTACTCGACTAGCCTGCGGGAAGCATCCTCTTGCACGTGTTTTTACTCGACTACCCTGCGGGAAGCATCCTCTTGCACGTGTTTTTACTCGACTAGCATGCGGGATGCATCCTCTCGCACGTGTTTTTACTCGACTAGCCTGCGGGAAGCATCCTCTCGCACGTGTTTTTACTCGACTAGCCTGCGGGATGCATCCTCTCGCACGTGTTTTTACGCGACTAGCCTGCGGGATGCATCCTCTCGCACGTGTTTTTACTCGACTAGCCTGCGGGAAGCATCCTCTTGCACGTGTTTTTACTCGACTAGCATACGGGATGCATCCTCTCGCACGTGTTTTTACTCGACTAGCCTGCGGGAAGCATCCTCTCGCACGTGTTTTTACTCGACTAGCCTGCGGGATGCATCCTCTCGCACGTGTTTTTACTCGACTAGCCTGCGGGAAGCATCCTCTTGCACGTGTTTTTACTCGACTAGCCTGCGGGATGCATCCTCTCGCACGTGTTTTTACTCGACTAGCCTGCAGGATGCATCCTCTCGCACGTGTTTTTGCTCGACTAGCCTGCGGGATGCATCCTCTCGCACGTGTTTTTGCTCGACTAGCCTGCGGGATGCATCCTCTCGCACGTGTTTTTGCTCGACTAGCCTGCGGGACGCATCCTCTCGCACGTGTTTTTACTCGACTAGCCTGCGGGATGCATCCTCTCGCACGTGTTTTTACTCGACTAGCCTGCGGGATGCATCCTCTCGCACGTGTTTTTACTCGACTAGCCTGCGGGATGCATCCTCTCGCACGTGTTTTTGCTCGACTAGCCTGCGGGATGCATCCTCTCGCACGTGTTTTTGCTCGACTAGCCTGCGGGACGCATCCTCTCGCACGTGTTTTTACTCGACTAGCCTGCGGGATGCATCCTCTCGCACGTGTTTTTACTCGACTAGCCTGCGGGAAGCATCCTCTTGCACGTGTTTTTACTCGACTAGCCTGCGGGATGCATCCTCTCGCACGTGTTTTTACTCGACTAGCCTGCAGGATGCATCCTCTCGCACGTGTTTTTACTCGACTAGCCTGCGGGATGCATCCTCTCGCACGTGTTTTTGCTCGACTAGCCTGCGGGATGCATCCTCTCGCACGTGTTTTTGCTCGACTAGCCTGCGGGATGCATCCTTTCGCACGTGTTTTTGCTCGACTAGCCTGCGGGATGCATCCTCTCGCACGTGTTTTTACTCGACTAGCCTGCGGGATGCATCCTCTCGCACGTGTTTTTACTCGACTAGCCTGCGGGATGCATCCTCTCGCACGTGTTTTTGCTCGACTATCCATGCGCATCCCAAAAAACCTGCGCATGCGCATCCCACAAAACCTGCGCATGCGCATCCCACAAAACCTGCGCATGCGCATCCCACAAAACCTCGCACGTGTTTTTACTCGACTAGCCTGCGGGATGCATCCTCTCGCACGTGTTTTTACTCGACTAGCCTGCGGGATGCATCCTCTCGCACGTGTTTTTGCTCGACTAGCCTGCGGGATGCATCCTCTCGCACGTGTTTTTGCTCGACTAGCCTGCGGGACGCATCCTCTCGCACGTGTTTTTACTCGACTAGCCTGCGGGATGCATCCTCTCGCACGTGTTTTTACTCGACTAGCCTGCGGGAAGCATCCTCTTGCACGTGTTTTTACTCGACTACCCTGCGGGATGCATCCTCTCGCACGTGTTTTTACTCGACTAGCCTGCAGGATGCATCCTCTCGCACGTGTTTTTACTCGACTATCCATGCGCATCCCAAAAAACCTGCGCATGCGCATCCCACAAAACCTGCGCATGCGCATCCCACAAAACCTGTGCATGCGCATCCCACAAAACCTCGCACGTGTTTTTACTCTACTAGCCTGCGGGATGCATCCTCTCGCACGTGTTTTTACTCGACTAGCCTGCGGGATGCATCCTCTCGCACGTGTTTTTGCTCGACTAGCCTGCGGGATGCATCCTCTCGCACGTGTTTTTACTCGACTAGCCTGCGGGAAGCATCCTCTTAGACGTGTTTTTACTCGACTAGCCTGCGGGATGCATCCTCTCGCACGTGTTTTTACTCGACTAGCCTGCAGGATGCATCCTCTCGCACGTGTTTTTGCTCGACTAGCCTGCGGGATGCATCCTCTCGCACGTGTTTTTGCTCGACTAGCCTGCGGGATGCATCCTCTCGCACGTGTTTTTACTCGACTAGCCTGCGGGATGCATCCTCTCGCACGTGTTTTTACTCGACTACCCTGCGGGATGCATCCCCTCGCACGTGTTTTTGCTCGACTATCCATGCGCATCCCAAAAAACCTGCGCATGCGCATCCCACAAAACCTGCGCATGCGCATCCCACAAAACCTGCGCATGCGCATCCCACAAAACCTCGCACGTGTTTTTACTCGACTAGCCTGCGGGATGCATCCTCTCGCACGTGTTTTTGCTCGACTAGCCTGCGGGACGCATCCTCTCGCACGTGTTTTTACTCGACTAGCCTGCGGGATGCATCCTCTCGCACGTGTTTTTACTCGACTAGCCTGCGGGATGCATGCTCTCGCGCGTGTTTTTGCTCGACTAGCCTGCGGGACGCATCCTCTCGCACGTGTTTTTACTCGACTAGCCTGCGGGATGCATCCTCTCGCACGTGTTTTTACTCGACTAGCCTGCGGGATGCATCCTCTCGCACGTGTTTTTACTCGACTAGCCTGCGGGATGCATCCTCTCGCACGTGTTTTTACTCGACTAGCCTGCGGGATGCATCCTCTCGCACGTGTTTTTACTCGACTAGCCTGCGGGATGCATCCTCTCGCACGTGTTTTTGCTCGACTAGCCTGCGGGATGCATCCTCTCGCACGTGTTTTTGCTCGACTAGCCTGCGGGACGCATCCTCTCGCACGTGTTTTTACTCGACTAGCCTGCGGGATGCATCCTCTCGCACGTGTTTTTACTCGACTAGCCTGCGGGAAGCATCCTCTTGCACGTGTTTTTACTCGACTAGCCTGCGGGATGCATCCTCTCGCACGTGTTTTTACTCGACTAGCCTGCAGGATGCATCCTCTCGCACGTGTTTTTACTCGACTAGCCTGCGGGATGCATCCTCTCGCACGTGTTTTTGCTCGACTAGCCTGCGGGATGCATCCTCTCGCACGTGTTTTTGCTCGACTAGCCTGCGGGATGCATCCTTTCGCACGTGTTTTTGCTCGACTAGCCTGCGGGATGCATCCTCTCGCACGTGTTTTTACTCGACTAGCCTGCGGGATGCATCCTCTCGCACGTGTTTTTACTCGACTACCCTGCGGGATGCATCCTCTCGCACGTGTTTTTGCTCGACTATCCATGCGCATCCCAAAAAACCTGCGCATGCGCATCCCACAAAACCTGCGCATGCGCATCCCACAAAACCTGCGCATGCGCATCCCACAAAACCTCGCACGTGTTTTTACTCGACTAGCCTGCGGGATGCATCCTCTCGCACGTGTTTTTACTCGACTAGCCTGCGGGATGCATCCTCTCGCACGTGTTTTTGCTCGACTAGCCTGCGGGATGCATCCTCTCGCACGTGTTTTTGCTCGACTAGCCTGCGGGACGCATCCTCTCGCACGTGTTTTTACTCGACTAGCCTGCGGGATGCATCCTCTCGCACGTGTTTTTACTCGACTAGCCTGCGGGAAGCATCCTCTTGCACGTGTTTTTACTCGACTACCCTGCGGGATGCATCCTCTCGCACGTGTTTTTACTCGACTAGCCTGCAGGATGCATCCTCTTGCACGTGTTTTTACTCGACTAGCCTGCGGGATGCATCCTCTCGCACGTGTTTTTGCTCGACTAGCCTGCGGGATGCATCCTCTCGCACGTGTTTTTACTCGACTACCCTGCGGGATGCATCCTCTCGCACGTGTTTTTGCTCGACTATCCATGCGCATCCCAAAAAACCTGCGCATGCGCATCCCACAAAACCTGCGCATGCGCATCCCACAAAACCTCGCACGTGTTTTTACTCGACTAGCCTGCGGGATGCATCCTCTCGCACGTGTTTTTGCTCGACTAGCCTGCGGGACGCATCCTCTCGCACGTGTTTTTACTCGACTAGCCTGCGGGATGCATCCTCTCGCACGTGTTTTTACTCGACTAGCCTGCGGGATGCATGCTCTCGCGCGTGTTTTTGCTCGACTAGCCTGCGGGACGCATCCTCTCGCACGTGTTTTTACTCGACTAGCCTGCGGGATGCATCCTCTCGCACGTGTTTTTACTCGACTAGCCTGCGGGATGCATCCTCTCGCACGTGTTTTTACTCGACTAGCCTGCGGGATGCATCCTCTCGCACGTGTTTTTACTCGACTAGCCTGCGGGATGCATCCTCTCGCACGTGTTTTTACTCGACTAGCCTGCGGGATGCATCCTCTCGCACGTGTTTTTGCTCGACTAGCCTGCGGGATGCATCCTCTCGCACGTGTTTTTGCTCGACTAGCCTGCGGGACGCATCCTCTCGCACGTGTTTTTACTCGACTAGCCTGCGGGATGCATCCTCTCGCACGTGTTTTTACTCGACTAGCCTGCGGGATGCATCCTCTCGCACGTGTTTTTACTCGACTAGCCTGCGGGATGCATCCTCTCGCACGTGTTTTTGCTCGACTAGCCTGCGGGATGCATCCTCTCGCACGTGTTTTTGCTCGACTAGCCTGCGGGACGCATCCTCTCGCACGTGTTTTTACTCGACTAGCCTGCGGGATGCATCCTCTCGCACGTGTTTTTACTCGACTAGCCTGCGGGAAGCATCCTCTTGCACGTGTTTTTACTCGACTAGCCTGCGGGATGCATCCTCTCGCACGTGTTTTTACTCGACTAGCCTGCAGGATGCATCCTCTCGCACGTGTTTTTACTCGACTAGCCTGCGGGATGCATCCTCTCGCACGTGTTTTTGCTCGACTAGCCTGCGGGATGCATCCTCTCGCACGTGTTTTTGCTCGACTAGCCTGCGGGATGCATCCTTTCGCACGTGTTTTTGCTCGACTAGCCTGCGGGATGCATCCTCTCGCACGTGTTTTTACTCGACTAGCCTGCGGGATGCATCCTCTCGCACGTGTTTTTACTCGACTACCCTGCGGGATGCATCCTCTCGCACGTGTTTTTGCTCGACTATCCATGCGCATCCCAAAAAACCTGCGCATGCGCATCCCACAAAACCTGCGCATGCGCATCCCACAAAACCTGCGCATGCGCATCCCACAAAACCTCGCACGTGTTTTTACTCGACTAGCCTGCGGGATGCATCCTCTCGCACGTGTTTTTACTCGACTAGCCTGCGGGATGCATCCTCTCGCACGTGTTTTTGCTCGACTAGCCTGCGGGATGCATCCTCTCGCACGTGTTTTTGCTCGACTAGCCTGCGGGACGCATCCTCTCGCACGTGTTTTTACTCGACTAGCCTGCGGGATGCATCCTCTCGCACGTGTTTTTACTCGACTAGCCTGCGGGAAGCATCCTCTTGCACGTGTTTTTACTCGACTACCCTGCGGGATGCATCCTCTCGCACGTGTTTTTACTCGACTAGCCTGCAGGATGCATCCTCTCGCACGTGTTTTTACTCGACTAGCCTGCGGGATGCATCCTCTCGCACGTGTTTTTGCTCGACTAGCCTGCGGGATGCATCCTCTCGCACGTGTTTTTACTCGACTACCCTGCGGGATGCATCCTCTCGCACGTGTTTTTGCTCGACTATCCATGCGCATCCCAAAAAACCTGCGCATGCGCATCCCACAAAACCTGCGCATGCGCATCCCACAAAACCTGCGCATGCGCATCCCACAAAACCTCGCACGTGTTTTTACTCGACTAGCCTGCGGGATGCATCCTCTCGCACGTGTTTTTACTCGACTAGCCTGCGGGATGCATGCTCTCGCGCGTGTTTTTGCTCGACTAGCCTGCGGGACGCATCCTCTCGCACGTGTTTTTACTCGACTAGCCTGCGGGATGCATCCTCTCGCACGTGTTTTTACTCAACTAGCCTGCGGGATGCATCCTCTCGCACGTGTTTTTACTCGACTAGCCTGCGGGATGCATCCTCTCGCACGTGTTTTTACTCGACTAGCCTGCGGGATGCATCCTCTCGCACGTGTTTTTACTCGACTAGCCTGCGGGATGCATCCTCTCGCACGTGTTTTTGCTCGACTAGCCTGCGGGATGCATCCTCTCGCACGTGTTTTTGCTCGACTAGCCTGCGGGACGCATCCTCTCGCACGTGTTTTTACTCGACTAGCCTGCGGGATGCATCCTCTCGCACGTGTTTTTACTCGACTAGCCTGCGGGATGCATCCTCTCGCACGTGTTTTTGCTCGACTAGCCTGCGGGATGCATCCTCTCGCACGTGTTTTTGCTCGACTAGCCTGCGGGACGCATCCTCTCGCACGTGTTTTTACTCGACTAGCCTGCGGGATGCATCCTCTCGCACGTGTTTTTACTCGACTAGCCTGCGGGATGCATCCTCTCGCACGTGTTTTTGCTCGACAAGCCTGCGGGATGCATCCTCTCGCACGTGTTTTTGCTCGACTAGCCTGCGGGATGCATCCTTTCGCACGTGTTTTTGCTCGACTAGCCTGCGGGATGCATCCTCTCCCACGTGTTTTTACTCGACTAGCCTGCGGGATGCATCCTCTCGCACGTGTTTTTACTCGACTACCCTGCGGGATGCATCCTCTCGCACGTGTTTTTGCTCGACTATCCATGCGCATCCCAAAAAACCTGCGCATGCGCATCCCACAAAACCTGCGCATGCGCATCCCACAAAACCTCGCACGTGTTTTTACTCGACTAGCCTGCGGGATGCATCCTCTCGCACGTGTTTTTACTCGGCTAGCCTGCGGGATGCATCCTCTCGCACGTGTTTTTACTCGACTAGCCTGCGGGAAGCATCCTCTTGCACGTGTTTTTACTCGACTACCCTGCGGGATGCATCCTCTCGCACGTGTTTTTACTCGACTAGCCTGCAGGATGCATCCTCTCGCACGTGTTTTTACTCGACTAGCCTGCGGGATGCATGCTCTCGCGCGTGTTTTTGCTCGACTAGCCTGCGGGACGCATCCTCTCGCACGTGTTTTTACTCGACTAGCCTGCGGGATGCATCCTCTCGCACGTGTTTTTACTCGACTAGCCTGCGGGATGCATCCTCTCGCACGTGTTTTTACTCGACTAGCCTGCGGGATGCATCCTCTCGCACGTGTTTTTACTCGACTAGCCTGCGGGATGCATCCTCTCGCACGTGTTTTTACTCGACTAGCCTGCGGGATGCATCCTCTCGCACGTGTTTTTGCTCGACTAGCCTGCGGGATGCATCCTCTCGCACGTGTTTTTGCTCGACTAGCCTGCGGGACGCATCCTCTCGCACGTGTTTTTACTCGACTAGCCTGCGGGATGCATCCTCTCGCACGTGTTTTTACTCGACTAGCCTGCGGGATGCATCCTCTCGCACGTGTTTTTGCTCGACTAGCCTGCGGGATGCATCCTCTCGCACGTGTTTTTGCTCGACTAGCCTGCGCGACGCATCCTCTCGCACGTGTTTTTACTCGACTAGCCTGCGGGATGCATCCTCTCGCACGTGTTTTTACTCGACTAGCCTGCGGGATGCATCCTCTCGCACGTGTTTTTGCTCGACAAGCCTGCGGGATGCATCCTCTCGCACGTGTTTTTGCTCGACTAGCCTGCGGGATGCATCCTTTCGCACGTGTTTTTGCTCGACTAGCCTGCGGGATGCATCCTCTCGCACGTGTTTTTACTCGACTAGCCTGCGGGATGCATCCTCTCGCACGTGTTTTTACTCGACTACCCTGCGGGATGCATCCTCTCGCACGTGTTTTTGCTCGACTATCCATGCGCATCCCAAAAAACCTGCGCATGCGCATCCCACAAAACCTGCGCATGCGCATCCCACAAAACCTCGCACGTGTTTTTACTCGACTAGCCTGCGGGATGCATCCTCTCGCACGTGTTTTTACTCGACTAGCCTGCGGGAAGCATCCTCTTGCACGTGTTTTTACTCGACTACCCTGCGGGATGCATCCTCTCGCACGTGTTTTTACTCGACTAGCCTGCAGGATGCATCCTCTCGCACGTGTTTTTACTCGACTAGCCTGCGGGATGCATCCTCTCGCACGTGTTTTTGCTCGACTAGCCTGCGGGATGCATCCTCTCGCACGTGTTTTTGCTCGACTAGCCTGCGGGATGCATCCTCTCGCACGTGTTTTTGCTCGACTAGCCTGCGGGATGCATCCTCTCGCACGTGTTTTTACTCGACTAGCCTGCGGGATGCATCCTCTCGCACGTGTTTTTACTCGACTACCCTGCGGGATGCATCCTCTCGCACGTGTTTTTGCTCGACTATCCATGCGCATCCCAAAAAACCTGCGCATGCGCATCCCACAAAACCTGCGCATGCGCATCCCACAAAACCTGCGCATGCGCATCCCACAAAACCTGTGCATGCGCATCCCACAAAACCTCGCACGTGTTTTTACTCGACTAGCCTGCGGGATGCATCCTCTCGCACGTGTTTTTACTCGACTAGCCTGCGGGATGCATCCTCTCGCACGTGTTTTTGCTCGACTAGCCTGCGGGATGCATCCTCTCGCACGTGTTTTTGCTCGACTAGCCTGCGGGACGCATCCTCTCGCACGTGTTTTTACTCGACTAGCCTGCGGGATGCATCCTCTCGCACGTGTTTTTACTCGACTAGCCTGCGGGAAGCATCCTCTTGCACGTGTTTTTACTCGACTACCCTGCGGGAAGCATCCTCTTGCACGTGTTTTTACTCGACTAGCATGCGGGATGCATCCTCTAGCACGTGTTTTTACTCGACTAGCCTGCGGGAAGCATCCTCTCGCACGTGTTTTTACTCGACTAGCCTGCGGGATGCATCCTCTCGCACGTGTTTTTACTCGACTAGCCTGCGGGATGCATCCTCTCGCACGTGTTTTTACTCGACTAGCCTGCGGGAAGCATCCTCTTGCACGTGTTTTTACTCGACTAGCATGCGGGATGCATCCTCTCGCATGTGTTTTTACTCGACTAGCCTGCGGGAAGCATCCTCTCGCACGTGTTTTTACTCGACTAGCCTGCGGGATGCATCCTCTCGCACGTGTTTTTACTCGACTAGCCTGCGGGAAGCATCCTCTTGCACGTGTTTTTACTCGACTAGCCTGCGGGATGCATCCTCTCGCACGTGTTTTTACTCGACTAGCCTGCAGGATGCATCCTCTCGCACGTGTTTTTGCTCGACTAGCCTGCGGGATGCATCCTCTCGCACGTGTTTTTGCTCGACTAGCCTGCGGGATGCATCCTCTCGCACGTGTTTTTACTCGACCAGCCTGCGGGATGCATCCTCTCGCACGTGTTTTTACTCGACTACCCTGCGGGATGCATCCTCTCGCACGTGTTTTTGCTCGACTATCCATGCGCATCCCAAAAAACCTGCGCATGCGCATCCCACAAAACCTGCGCATGCGCATCCCACAAAACCTGCGCATGCGCATCCCACAAAACCTCGCACGTGTTTTTACTCGACTAGCCTGCGGGATGCATCCTCTCGCACGTGTTTTTGCTCGACTAGCCTGCGGGACGCATCCTCTCGCACGTGTTTTTACTCGACTAGCCTGCGGGATGCATCCTCTCGCACGTGTTTTTACTCGACTAGCCTGCGGGATGCATGCTCTCGCGCGTGTTTTTGCTCGACTAGCCTGCGGGACGCATCCTCTCGCACGTGTTTTTACTCGACTAGCCTGCGGGATGCATCCTCTCGCACGTGTTTTTGCTCGACTAGCCTGCGGGATGCATCCTCTCGCACGTGTTTTTGCTCGACTAGCCTGCGGGACGCATCCTCTCGCACGTGTTTTTACTCGACTAGCCTGCGGGATGCATCCTCTCGCACGTGTTTTTACTCGACTAGCCTGCGGGATGCATCCTCTCGCCCGTGTTTTTGCTCGACTAGCCTGCGGGATGCATCCTCTCGCACGTGTTTTTGCTCGACTAGCCTGCGGGACGCATCCTCTCGCACGTGTTTTTACTCGACTAGCCTGCGGGATGCATCCTCTCGCACGTGTTTTTACTCGACTAGCCTGCGGGATGCATCCTCTCGCACGTGTTTTTACTCGACTAGCCTGCGGGATGCATCCTCTCGCACGTGTTTTTGCTCGACTAGCCTGCGGGATGCATCCTCTCGCACGTGTTTTTGCTCGACTAGCCTGCGGGACGCATCCTCTCGCACGTGTTTTTACTCGACTAGCCTGCGGGATGCATCCTCTCGCACGTGTTTTTACTCGACTACCCTGCGGGATGCATCCTCTCGCACGTGTTTTTGCTCGACTATCCATGCGCATCCCAAAAAACCTGCGCATGCGCATCCCACAAAACCTGCGCATGCGCATCCCACAAAACCTGCGCATGCGCATCCCACAAAACCTGTGCATGCGCATCCCACAAAACCTCGCACGTGTTTTTACTCGACTAGCCTGCGGGATGCATCCTCTCGCACGTGTTTTTACTCGACTAGCCTGCGGGATGCATCCTCTCGCACGTGTTTTTGCTCGACTAGCCTGCGGGATGCATCCTCTCGCACGTGTTTTTGCTCGACTAGCCTGCGGGACGCATCCTCTCGCACGTGTTTTTACTCGACTAGCCTGCGGGATGCATCCTCTCGCACGTGTTTTTACTCGACTAGCCTGCGGGAAGCATCCTCTTGCACGTGTTTTTACTCGACTAGCCTGCGGGATGCATCCTCTCGCACGTGTTTTTACTCGACTAGCCTGCGGGATGCATCCTCTCGCACGTGTTTTTACTCGACTAGCCTGCGGGAAGCATCCTCTTGCACGTGTTTTTACTCGACTAGCATGCGGGATGCATCCTCTCGCACGTGTTTTTACTCGACTAGCCTGCGGAAGCATCCTCTCGCACGTGTTTTTACTCGACTAGCCTGCGGGATGCATCCTCTCGCACGTGTTTTTACTCGACTAGCCTGCGGGAAGCATCCTCTTGCACGTGTTTTTACTCGACTAGCCTGCGGGATGCATCCTCTCGCACGTGTTTTTACTCGACTAGCATGCGGATGCATCCTCTAGCACGTGTTTTTACTCGACTAGCCTGCGGGAAGCATCCTCTCGCACGTGTTTTTACTCGACTAGCCTGCGGGATGCATCCTCTCGCACGTGTTTTTACTCGACTAGCCTGCGGGATGCATCCTCTCGCACGTGTTTTTACTCGACTAGCCTGCGGGAAGCATCCTCTTGCACGTGTTTTTACTCGACTAGCATGCGGGATGCATCCTCTCGCACGTGTTTTTACTCGACTAGCCTGCGGGAAGCATCCTCTCGCACGTGTTTTTACTCGACTAGCCTGCGGGATGCATCCTCTCGCACGTGTTTTTACTCGACTAGCCTGCGGGAAGCATCCTCTTGCACGTGTTTTTACTCGACTAGCCTGCGGGATGCATCCTCTCGCACGTGTTTTTACTCGACTAGCCTGCAGGATGCATCCTCTCGCACGTGTTTTTGCTCGACTAGCCTGCGGGATGCATCCTCTCGCACGTGTTTTTGCTCGACTAGCCTGCGGGATGCATCCTCTCGCACGTGTTTTTACTCGACCAGCCTGCGGGATGCATCCTCTCGCACGTGTTTTTACTCGACTACCCTGCGGGATGCATCCTCTCGCACGTGTTTTTGCTCGACTATCCATGCGCATCCCAAAAAACCTGCGCATGCGCATCCCACAAAACCTGCGCATGCGCATCCCACAAAACCTGCGCATGCGCATCCCACAAAACCTCGCACGTGTTTTTACTCGACTAGCCTGCGGGATGCATCCTCTCGCACGTGTTTTTGCTCGACTAGCCTGCGGGACGCATCCTCTCGCACGTGTTTTTACTCGACTAGCCTGCGGGATGCATCCTCTCGCACGTGTTTTTACTCGACTAGCCTGCGGGATGCATCCTCTCGCACGTGTTTTTACTCGACTAGCCTGCGGGATGCATCCTCTCGCACGTGTTTTTGCTCGACTAGCCTGCGGGATGCATCCTCTCGCACGTGTTTTTGCTCGACTAGCCTGCGGGACGCATCCTCTCGCACGTGTTTTTACTCGACTAGCCTGCGGGATGCATCCTCTCGCACGTGTTTTTACTCGACTAGCCTGCGGGAAGCATCCTCTTGCACGTGTTTTTACTCGACTAGCCTGCGGGATGCATCCTCTCGCACGTGTTTTTACTCGACTAGCCTGCAGGATGCATCCTCTCGCACGTGTTTTTACTCGACTAGCCTGCGGGATGCATCCTCTCGCACGTGTTTTTGCTCGACTAGCCTGCGGGATGCATCCTCTCGCACGTGTTTTTGCTCGACTAGCCTGCGGGATGCATCCTTTCGCACGTGTTTTTGCTCGACTAGAATGCGGGATGCATCCTCTCGCACGTGTTTTTACTCGACTAGCCTGCGGGATGCATCCTCTCGCACGTGTTTTTACTCGACTACCCTGCGGGATGCATCCTCTCGCACGTGTTTTTGCTCGACTATCCATGCACATCCCAAAAAACCTGCGCATGCGCATCCCACAAAACCTGCGCATGCGCATCCCACAAAACCTGCGCATGCGCATCCCACAAAACCTGCGCATGCGCATCCCGCAAAACCTCGCACGTGTTTTTACTCGACTAGCCTGCGGGATGCATCCTCTCGCACGTGTTTTTACTCGACTAGCCTGCGGGATGCATCCTCTCGCACGTGTTTTTGCTCGACTAGCCTGCGGGATGCATCCTCTCGCACGTGTTTTTGCTCGACTAGCCTGCGGGACGCATCCTCTCGCACGTGTTTTTACTCGACTAGCCTGCGGGATGCATCCTCTCGCACGTGTTTTTACTCGACTAGCCTGCGGGAAGCATCCTCTTGCACGTGTTTTTACTCGACTACCCTGCGGGATGCATCCTCTCGCACGTGTTTTTACTCGACTAGCCTGCAGGATGCATCCTCTCGCACGTGTTTTTACTCGACTAGCCTGCGGGATGCGTCCTCTCGC
This sequence comes from Lasioglossum baleicum, assembly GCF_051020765.1. Classification (NCBI taxonomy): domain Eukaryota; kingdom Metazoa; phylum Arthropoda; class Insecta; order Hymenoptera; family Halictidae; genus Lasioglossum; species Lasioglossum baleicum. Next base: position 113,115 of record NW_027469474.1, on the reverse strand, counting down.
ACGTGTTTTTGCTCGACTAGCCTGCGGGATGCATCCTTTCGCACGTGTTTTTGCTCGACTAGAATGCGGGATGCATCCTCTCGCACGTGTTTTTACTCGACTAGCCTGCGGGATGCATCCTCTCGCACGTGTTTTTACTCGACTACCCTGCGGGATGCATCCTCTCGCACGTGTTTTTGCTCGACTATCCATGCACATCCCAAAAAACCTGCGCATGCGCATCCCACAAAACCTGCGCATGCGCATCCCACAAAACCTGCGCATGCGCATCCCACAAAACCTGCGCATGCGCATCCCACAAAACCTGCGCATGCGCATCCCGCAAAACCTCGCACGTGTTTTTACTCGACTAGCCTGCGGGATGCATCCTCTCGCACGTGTTTTTACTCGACTAGCCTGCGGGATGCATCCTCTCGCACGTGTTTTTGCTCGACTAGCCTGCGGGATGCATCCTCTCGCACGTGTTTTTGCTCGACTAGCCTGCGGGACGCATCCTCTCGCACGTGTTTTTACTCGACTAGCCTGCGGGATGCATCCTCTCGCACGTGTTTTTACTCGACTAGCCTGCGGGAAGCATCCTCTTGCACGTGTTTTTACTCGACTACCCTGCGGGATGCATCCTCTCGCACGTGTTTTTACTCGACTAGCCTGCAGGATGCATCCTCTCGCACGTGTTTTTACTCGACTAGCCTGCGGGATGCATCCTCTCGCACGTGTTTTTGCTCGACTAGCCTGCGGGATGCATCCTCTCGCACGTGTTTTTGCTCGACTAGCCTGCGGGATGCATCCTCTCGCACGTGTTTTTGCTCGACTAGCCTGCGGGATGCATCCTCTCGCACCTGTTTTTACTCGACTAGCCTGCGGGATGCATCCTCTCGCACGTGTTTTTACTCGACTACCCTGCGGGATGCATCCTCTCGCACGTGTTTTTGCTCGACTATCCATGCGCATCCCAAAAAACCTGCGCATGCGCATCCCACAAAACCTGCGCATGCGCATCCCACAAAACCTGTGCATGCGCATCCCACAAAACCTCGCACGTGTTTTTACTCGACTAGCCTGCGGGATGCATCCTCTCGCACGTGTTTTTACTCGACTAGCCTGCGGGATGCATCCTCTCGCACGTGTTTTTGCTCGACTAGCCTGCGGGATGCATCCTCTCGCACGTGTTTTTGCTCGACTAGCCTGCGGGACGCATCCTCTCGCACGTGTTTTTACTCGACTAGCCTGCGGGATGCATCCTCTCGCACGTGTTTTTACTCGACTAGCCTGCGGGAAGCATCCTCTTGCACGTGTTTTTACTCGACTACCCTGCGGGAAGCATCCTCTTGCACGTGTTTTTACTCGACTAGCATGCGGGATGCATCCTATCGCACGTGTTTTTACTCGACTAGCCTGCGGGAAGCATCCTCTCGCACGTGTTTTTACTCGACTAGCCTGCGGGATGCATCCTCTCGCACGTGTTTTTACTCGACTAGCCTGCGGGATGCATCCTCTCGCACGTGTTTTTACTCGACTAGCCTGCGGGAAGCATCCTCTTGCACGTGTTTTTACTCGACTAGCATGCGGGATGCATCCTCTCGCACGTGTTTTTACTCGACTAGCCTGCGGGAAGCATCCTCTCGCACGTGTTTTTACTCGACTAGCCTGCGGGATGCATCCTCTCGCACGTGTTTTTACTCGACTAGCCTGCGGGAAGCATCCTCTTGCACGTGTTTTTACTCGACTAGCCTGCGGGATGCATCCTCCCGCACGTGTTTTTACTCGACTAGCCTGCAGGATGCATCCTCTCGCACGTGTTTTTGCTCGACTAGCCTGCGGGATGCATCCTCTCGCACGTGTTTTTACTCGACTAGCCTGCGGGAAGCATCCTCTCGCACGTGTTTTTACTCGACTAGCCTGCGGGATGCATCCTCTCGCACGTGTTTTTACTCGACTAGCCTGCTGGATGCATCCTCTCGCACGTGTTTTTACTCGACTAGCCTGCGGGATGCATCCTCCCGCACGTGTTTTTACTCCACTAGCCTGCGGGATACATCCTCTCGCACGTGTTTTTGCTCGACTAGCCTGCGGGATGCATCCTCTCGCACGTGTTTTTGCTCGACTAGCCTGCGGGATGCATCCTCTCGCACGTGTTTTTGCTCGACTAGGCATGCGCATCCCAAAAAACCTGCGCATGCGCATCCCACAAAACCTGCGCATGCGCATCCCACAAAACCTCGCACGTGTTTTTACTCGACTAGCCTGCGGGATGCATCCTCTCGCACGTGTTTTTACTCGACTAGCCTGCGGGATGCATCCTCTCGCACGTGTTTTTACTCGACTAGCCTGCGGGATGCATCGTCTCGCACGTGTTTTTGCTCGACTAGCCTGCGGGATGCATCCTCTCGCACGTGTTTCTACTCGACTAGCCTGCGGGATTCATCCTCTCGCTCGTGTTTTTACTCGACTAGCCTGCGGGATGCATCCTCTCGCACGTGTTTTTGCTCGACTAGCCTGCTGGATGCATCCTCTCGCACGTGTTTTTACTCGACTAGCCTGCGGGATGCATCCTCTCGCACGTGTTTTTACTCGACTAGCCTGCGGGAAGCATCCTCTTGCACGTGTTTTTACTCGACTAGCCTGCGGGACGCATCCTCTCGCACGTGTTTTTACTCGACTAGCCTGCGGGATGCATCCTCTCGCACGTGTTTTTACTCGACTAGCCTGCGGGAAGCATCCTCTTGCACGTGTTTTTACTCGACTACCCTGCGGGATGCATCCTCTCGCACGTGTTTTTACTCGACTAGCCTGCAGGATGCATCCTCTCGCACGTGTTTTTACTCGACTAGCCTGCAGGATGCATCCTCTCGCACGTGTTTTTGCTCGACTAGCCTGCGGGATGCATCCTCTCGCACGTGTTTTTACTCGACTAGCCTGCGGGAAGCATCCTCTTGCACGTGTTTTTACTCGACTAGCCTGCGGGATGCATCCTCTCGCACGTGTTTTTACTCGACTAGCCTGCGGGAAGCATCCTCTCGCACGTGTTTTTACTCGACTAGCCTGCGGGATGCATCCTCTCGCACGTGTTTTTACTCGACTAGCCTGCGGGATGCATCCTCTCGTACGTGTTTTTACTCGACTAGTCTGCGGGAAGCATCCTCTTGCACGTGTTTTTACTCGACTAGCCTGCGGGATGCATCCTCTCGCACGTGTTTTTACTCGACTAGCCTGCAGGATGCATCCTCTCGCACGTGTTTTTGCTCGACTAGCCTGCGGGATGCATCCTCTCGCACGTGTTTTTACTCGACTAGCCTGCGGGAAGCATCCTCTCGCACGTGTTTTTACTCGACTAGCCTGCGGGATGCATCCTCTTGCACGTGTTTTTACTCGACTAGCCTGCGGGATGCATCCTCTCGCACGTGTTTTTACTCGACTAGCCTCCGGGATGCATCCTCTCGCACGTGTTTTTGCTCGACTAGCCTGCGGGATGCATCCTCTCGCACGTGTTTTTGCTCGACTAGCCTGCGGGATGCATCCTTTCGCACGTGTTTTTGCTCGACTAGCCTGCGGGATGCATCCTCTCGCACGTGTTTTTACTCGACTAGCCTGCGGGATGCATCCTCTCGCACGTGTTTTTACTCGACTACCCTGCGGGATGCATCCTCTCGCACGTGTTTTTGCTCGACTATCCATGCGCATCCCACAAAACCTGCGCATGCGCATCCCACAAAACCTGCGCTTGCGCATCCCACAAAACCTGCGCATGCGCATCCCACAAAACCTCGCACGTGTTTTTACTCGACTAGCCTGCGGGATGCATCCTCTCGCACGTGTTTTTACTCGACTAGCCTGCGGGATGCATCCTCTCGCACGTGTTTTTGCTCGACTAGCCTGCGGGATGCATCCCCTCGCACGTGTTTTTGCTCGACTAGCCTGCGGGACGCATCCTCTCGCACGTGTTTTTACTCGACTAGCCTGCGGGATGCATCCTCTCGCACGTGTTTTTACTCGACTAGCCTGCGGGAAGCATCCTCTTGCACGTGTTTTTACTCGACTACCCTGCGGGATGCATCCTCTCGCACGTGTTTTTACTCGACTAGCCTGCAGAATGCATCCTCTCGCACGTGTTTTTACTCGACTAGCCTGCGGGATGCATCCTCTCGCACGTGTTTTTGCTCGACTAGCCTGCGGGATGCATCCTCTCGCACGTGTTTTTACTCGACTAGCCTGCGGGAAGCATCCTCTTGCACGTGTTTTTACTCGACTAGCCTGCGGGATGCATCCTCTCGCACGTGTTTTTACATGACTAGCCTGCGGGATGCATCCTCTCGCACGTGTTTTTACTCGACTAGCCTGCAGGATGCATCCTCTCGCACGTGTTTTTACTCGACTAGCCTGCGGGAAGCATCCTCTTGCACGTGTTTTTACTCGACTAGCATGCGGGATGCATCCTCTCGCACGTGTTTTTACTCGACTAGCCTGCGGGAAGCATCCTCTCGCACGTGTTTTTACTCGACTAGCCTGCGGGATGCATCCTCTCGCACGTGTATTTACTCGACTAGCCTGCGGGATGCATCCTCTCGCACGTGTTTTTGCTCGACTAGCCTGCGGGACGCATCCTCTCGCACGTGTTTTTACTCGACTAGCCTGCGGGATGCATCCTCTCGCACGTGTTTTTACTCGACTAGCCTGCGGGATGCATCCTCTCGCACGTGTTTTTACTCGACTAGCCTGCGGGATGCATCCTCTCGCACGTGTTTTTGCTCGACTAGCCTGCGGGATGCATCCTCTCGCACGTGTTTTTGCTCGACTAGCCTGCGGGACGCATCCTCTCGCACGTGTTTTTACTCGACTAGCCTGCGGGATGCATCCTCTCGCACGTGTTTTTACTCGACTAGCCTGTGGGAAGCATCCTCTTGCACGTGTTTTTACTCGACTAGCCTGCGGGATGCATCCTCTCGCACGTGTTTTTACTCGACTAGCCTGCAGGATGCATCCTCTCGCACGTGTTTTTACTCGACTAGCCTGCGGGATGCATCCTCTCGCACGTGTTTTTGCTCGACTAGCCTGCGGGATGCATCCTTTCGCACGTGTTTTTGCTCGACTAGCCTGCGGGATGCATCCTCTCGCACGTGTTTTTACTCGACTAGCCTGCGGGATGCATCCTCTCGCACGTGTTTTTACTCGACTAGCCTGCGGGAAGCATCCTCTTGCACGTGTTTTTACTCGACTAGCATGCGGGATGCATCCTCTCGCACGTGTTTTTACTCGACTAGCCTGCGGGAAGCATCCTCTCGCACGTGTTTTTACTCGACTAGCCAGCGGGATGCATCCTCTCGCACGTGTTTTTACTCGACTAGCCTGCGGGAAGCATCCTCTTGCACGTGTTTTTACTCGACTAGCCTGCGGGATGCATCCTCTCGCACGTGTTTTTACTCGACTAGCCTGCAGGATGCATCCTCTCGCACGTGTTTTTGCTCGACTAGCCTGCGGGATGCATCCTCTCGCACGTGTTTTTACTCGACTAGCCTGCGGGAAGCATCCTCTCGCACGTGTTTTTACTCGACTAGCCTGCGGGATGCATCCTCTCGCACGTGTTTTTACTCGACTAGCCTGCGGGATGCATCCTCTCGTACGTGTTTTTACTCGACTAGCCTGCAGGATGCATCCTCTTGCACGTGTTTTTACTCGACTAGCCTGCGGGATGCATCCTCTCGCACGTGTTTTTGCTCGACTAGCCTGCTGGATGCATCCTCTCGCACGTGTTTTTACTCGACTAGCCTGCGGGATGCATCCTCCCGCACGTGTTTTTACTCCACTAGCCTGCGGGATACATCCTCTCGCACGTGTTTTTGCTCGACTAGCCTGCGGGATGCATCCTCTCGCACGTGTTTTTGCTCGACTAGGCATGCGCATCCCAAAAAACCTGCGCATGCGCATCCCACAAAACCTGCGCATGCGCATCCCACAAAACCTCGCACGTGTTTTTACTCGACTAGCCTGCGGGATGCATCCTCTCGCACGTGTTTTTACTCGACTAGCCTGCGGGATGCATCCTCTCGCACGTGTTTTTACTCGACTAGCCTGCGGGATGCATCGTCTCGCACGTGTTTTTGCTCGACTAGCCTGCGGGATGCATCCTCTCGCACGTGTTTCTACTCGACTAGCCTGCGGGATTCATCCTCTCGCTCGTGTTTTTACTCGACTAGCCTGCGGGATGCATCCTCTCGCACGTGTTTTTGCTCGACTAGCCTGCTGGATGCATCCTCTCGCACGTGTTTTTACTCGACTAGCCTGCGGGATGCATCCTCTCGCACGTGTTTTTACTCGACTAGCCTGCGGGAAGCATCCTCTTGCACGTGTTTTTACTCGACTAGCCTGCGGGACGCATCCTCTCGCACGTGTTTTTACTCGACTAGCCTGCGGGATGCATCCTCTCGCACGTGTTTTTACTCGACTAGCCTGCGGGAAGCATCCTCTTGCACGTGTTTTTACTCGACTACCCTGCGGGATGCATCCTCTCGCACGTGTTTTTACTCGACTAGCCTGCAGGATGCATCCTCTCGCACGTGTTTTTACTCGACTAGCCTGCAGGATGCATCCTCTCGCACGTGTTTTTGCTCGACTAGCCTGCGGGATGCATCCTCTCGCACGTGTTTTTACTCGACTAGCCTGCGGGAAGCATCCTCTTGCACGTGTTTTTACTCGACTAGCCTGCGGGATGCATCCTCTCGCACGTGTTTTTACTCGACTAGCCTGCGGGAAGCATCCTCTCGCACGTGTTTTTACTCGACTAGCCTGCGGGATGCATCCTCTCGCACGTGTTTTTACTCGACTAGCCTGCGGGATGCATCCTCTCGTACGTGTTTTTACTCGACTAGTCTGCGGGAAGCATCCTCTTGCACGTGTTTTTACTCGACTAGCCTGCGGGATGCATCCTCTCGCACGTGTTTTTACTCGACTAGCCTGCAGGATGCATCCTCTCGCACGTGTTTTTGCTCGACTAGCCTGCGGGATGCATCCTCTCGCACGTGTTTTTACTCGACTAGCCTGCGGGAAGCATCCTCTCGCACGTGTTTTTACTCGACTAGCCTGCGGGATGCATCCTCTTGCACGTGTTTTTACTCGACTAGCCTGCGGGATGCATCCTCTCGCACGTGTTTTTACTCGACTAGCCTGCGGGATGCATCCTCTCGCACGTGTTTTTGCTCGACTAGCCTGCGGGATGCATCCTCTCGCACGTGTTTTTGCTCGACTAGCCTGCGGGATGCATCCTTTCGCACGTGTTTTTGCTCGACTAGCCTGCGGGATGCATCCTCTCGCACGTGTTTTTACTCGACTAGCCTGCGGGATGCATCCTCTCGCACGTGTTTTTACTCGACTACCCTGCGGGATGCATCCTCTCGCACGTGTTTTTGCTCGACTATCCATGCGCATCCCAAAAAACCTGCGCATGCGCATCCCACAAAACCTGCGCTTGCGCATCCCACAAAACCTGCGCATGCGCATCCCACAAAACCTCGCACGTGTTTTTACTCGACTAGCCTGCGGGATGCATCCTCTCGCACGTGTTTTTACTCGACTAGCCTGCGGGATGCATCCTCTCGCACGTGTTTTTACTCGACTACCCTGCGGGATGCATCCTCTCGCACGTGTTTTTACTCGACTAGCCTGCAGGATGCATCCTCTCGCACGTGTTTTTACTCGACTAGCCTGCGGGATGCATCCTCTCGCACGTGTTTTTGCTCGACTAGCCTGCGGGACGCATCCTCTCGCACGTGTTTTTACTCGACTAGCCTGCGGGATGCATCCTCTCGCACGTGTTTTTACTCGACTAGCCTGCGGGATGCATCCTCTCGCACGTGTTTTTACTCGACTAGCCTGCGGGATGCATCCTCTCGCACGTGTTTTTGCTCGACTAGCCTGCGGGATGCATCCTCTCGCACGTGTTTTTGCTCGACTAGCCTGCGGGACGCATCCTCTCGCACGTGTTTTTACTCGACTAGCCTGCGGGATGCATCCTCTCGCACGTGTTTTTACTCGACTAGCCTGCGGGAAGCATCCTCTTGCACGTGTTTTTACTCGACTAGCCTGCGGGATGCATCCTCTCGCACGTGTTTTTACTCGACTAGCCTGCAGGATGCATCCTCTCGCACGTGTTTTTACTCGACTAGCCTGCGGGATGCATCCTCTCGCACGTGTTTTTGCTCGACAAGCCTGCGGGATGCATCCTCTCGCACGTGTTTTTGCTCGACTAGCCTGCGGGATGCATCCTTTCGCACGTGTTTTTGCTCGACTAGCCTGCGGGATGCATCCTCTCGCACGTGTTTTTACTCGACTAGCCTGCGGGATGCATCCTCTCGCACGTGTTTTTACTCGACTACCCTGCGGGATGCATCCTCTCGCACGTGTTTTTGCTCGACTATCCATGCGCATCCCAAAAAACCTGCGCATGCGCATCCCACAAAACCTGCGCATGCGCATCCCACAAAACCTCGCACGTGTTTTTACTCGACTAGCCTGCGGGATGCATCCTCTCGCACGTGTTTTTACTCGACTACCCTGCGGGATGCATCCTCTCGCACGTGTTTTTACTCGACTAGCCTGCAGGATGCATCCTCTCGCACGTGTTTTTACTCGACTAGCCTGCGGGATGCATCCTCTCGCACGTGTTTTTGCTCGACTAGCCTGCGGGATGCATCCTCTCGCACGTGTTTTTGCTCGACTAGCCTGCGGGATGCATCCTCTCGCACGTGTTTTTGCTCGACTAGCCTGCGGGATGCATCCTCTCGCACGTGTTTTTACTCGACTAGCCTGCGGGATACATCCTCTCGCACGTGTTTTTACTCGACTACCCTGCGGGATGCATCCTCTCGCACGTGTTTTTGCTCGACTATCCATGCGCATCCCAAAAAACCTGCGCATGCGCATCCCACAAAACCTGCGCATGCGCATCCCACAAAACCTGTGCATGCGCATCCCACAAAACCTCGCACGTGTTTTTACTCGACTAGCCTGCGGGATGCATCCTCTCGCACGTGTTTTTACTCGACTAGCCTGCGGGATGCATCCTCTCGCACGTGTTTTTGCTCGACTAGCCTGCGGGATGCATCCTCTCGCACGTGTTTTTGCTCGACTAGCCTGCGGGAAGCATCCTCTTGCACGTGTTTTTACTCGACTACCCTGCGGGAAGCATCCTCTTGCACGTGTTTTTACTCGACTAGCATGCGGGATGCATCCTCTCGCACGTGTTTTTACTCGACTAGCCTGCGGGAAGCATCCTCTCGCACGTGTTTTTACTCGACTAGCCTGCGGGATGCATCCTCTCGCACGTGTTTTTACTCGACTAGCCTGCGGGATGCATCCTCTCGCACGTGTTTTTACTCGACTAGCCTGCGGGAAGCATCCTCTTGCACGTGTTTTTACTCGACTAGCATGCGGGATGCATCCTCTCGCACGTGTTTTTACTCGACTAGCCTGCGGGAAGCATCCTCTCGCACGTGTTTTTACTCGACTAGCCTGCGGGATGCATCCTCTCGCACGTGTTTTTACTCGACTAGCCTGCGGGAAGCATCCTCTTGCACGTGTTTTTACTCGACTAGCCTGCGGGATGCATCCTCTCGCACGTGTTTTTACTCGACTAGCCTGCAGGATGCATCCTCTCGCACGTGTTTTTGCTCGACTAGCCTGCGGGATGCATCCTCTCGCACGTGTTTTTGCTCGACTAGCCTGCGGGATGCATCCTCTCGCACGTGTTTTTACTCGACTAGCCTGCGGGATGCATCCTCTCGCACGTGTTTTTACTCGACTACCCTGCGGGATGCATCCTCTCGCACGTGTTTTTGCTCGACTATCCATGCGCATCCCAAAAAACCTGCGCATGCGCATCCCACAAAACCTGCGCATGCGCATCCCACAAAACCTCGCACGTGTTTTTACTCGACTAGCCTGCGGGATGCATCCTCTCGCACGTGTTTTTGCTCGACTAGCCTGCGGGAAGCATCCTCTTGCACGTGTTTTTACTCGACTACCCTGCGGGATGCATCCTCTCGCACGTGTTTTTACTCGACTAGCCTGCAGGATGCATCCTCTCGCACGTGTTTTTACTCGACTAGCCTGCGGGATGCATCCTCTCGCACGTGTTTTTGCTCGACTAGCCTGCGGGATGCATCCTCTCGCACGTGTTTTTGCTCGACTATCCTGCGGGACGCATCCTCTCGCACGTGTTTTTACTCGACTAGCCTGCGGGATGCATCCTCTCGCACGTGTTTTTACTCGACTAGCCTGCGGGAAGCATCCTCTTGCACGTGTTTTTACTCGACTAGCCTGCGGGATGCATCCTCTCGCACGTGTTTTTACTCGACTAGCCTGCAGGATGCATCCTCTCGCACGTGTTTTTACTCGACTAGCCTGCGGGATGCATCCTCTCGCACGTGTTTTTGCTCGACAAGCCTGCGGGATGCATCCTCTCGCACGTGTTTTTGCTCGACTAGCCTGCGGGATGCATCCTTTCGCACGTGTTTTTGCTCGACTAGCCTGCGGGATGAATCCTCTCGCACGTGTTTTTACTCGACTAGCCTGCGGGATGCATCCTCTCGCACGTGTTTTTACTCGACTACCCTGCGGGATGCATCCTCTCGCACGTGTTTTTGCTCGACTATCCATGCGCATCCCAAAAAACCTGCGCATGCGCATCCCACAAAACCTGCGCATGCGCATCCCACAAAACCTCGCACGTGTTTTTACTCGACTAGCCTGCGGGATGCATCCTCTCGCACGTGTTTTTGCTCGACTAGCCTGCGGTAAGCATCCTCTTGCACGTGTTTTTACTCGACTAGCCTGCGGGATGCATCCTCTCGCACGTGTTTTTGCTCGACTAGCCTGCGGGATGCATCCTCTCGCACGTGTTTTTGCTCGACTAGCCTGCGGGACGCATCCTCTCGCACGTGTTTTTACTCGACTAGCCTGCGGGATGCATCCTCTCGCACGTGTTTTTACTCGACTAGCCTGCGGGAAGCATCCTCTTGCACGTGTTTTTACTCGACTACCCTGCGGGATGCATCCTCTCGCACGTGTTTTTACTCGACTAGCCTGCAGGATGCATCCTCTCGCACGTGTTTTTGCTCGACTAGCCTGCGGGATGCATCCTTTCGCACGTGTTTTTGCTCGACTAGCCTGCGGGATGCATCCTCTCGCACGTGTTTTTACTCGACTAGCCTGCGGGATGCATCCTCTCGCACGTGTTTTTACTCGACTACCCTGCGGGATGCATCCTCTCGCACGTGTTTTTGCTCGACTATCCATGCGCATCCCAAAAAACCTGCGCATGCGCATCCCACAAAACCTGCGCATGCGCATCCCACAAAACCTCGCACGTGTTTTTACTCGACTAGCCTGCGGGATGCATCCTCTCGCACGTGTTTTTACTCGACTACCCTGCGGGATGCATCCTCTCGCACGTGTTTTTACTCGACTAGCCTGCAGGATGCATCCTCTCGCACGTGTTTTTACTCGACTAGCCTGCGGGATGCATCCTCTCGCACGTGTTTTTGCTCGACTAGCCTGCGGGATGCATCCTCTCGCACGTGTTTTTGCTCGACTAGCCTGCGGGATGCATCCTCTCGCACGTGTTTTTGCTCGACTAGCCTGCGGGATGCATCCTCTCGCACGTGTTTTTACTCGACTAGCCTGCGGGATACATCCTCTCGCACGTGTTTTTACTCGACTACCCTGCGGGATGCATCCTCTCGCACGTGTTTTTGCTCGACTATCCATGCGCATCCCAAAAAACCTGCGCATGCGCATCCCACAAAACCTGCGCATGCGCATCCCACAAAACCTGTGCATGCGCATCCCACAAAACCTCGCAGGTGTTTTTACTCGACTAGCCTGCGGGATGCATCCTCTCGCACGTGTTTTTACTCGACTAGCCTGCGGGATGCATCCTCTCGCACGTGTTTTTGCTCGACTAGCCTGCGGGATGCATCCTCTCGCACGTGTTTTTGCTCGACTAGCCTGCGGGAAGCATCCTCTTGCACGTGTTTTTACTCGACTACCCTGCGGGAAGCATCCTCTTGCACGTGTTTTTACTCGACTAGCATGCGGGATGCATCCTCTCGCACGTGTTTTTACTCGACTAGCCTGCGGGAAGCATCCTCTCGCACGTGTTTTTACTCGACTAGCCTGCGGGATGCATCCTCTCGCACGTGTTTTTACTCGACTAGCCTGCGGGATGCATCCTCTCGCACGTGTTTTTACTCGACTAGCCTGCGGGAAGCATCCTCTTGCACGTGTTTTTACTCGACTAGCATGCGGGATGCATCCTCTCGCACGTGTTTTTACTCGACTAGCCTGCGGGAAGCATCCTCTCGCACGTGTTTTTACTCGACTAGCCTGCGGGATGCATCCTCTCGCACGTGTTTTTACTCGACTAGCCTGCGGGAAGCATCCTCTTGCACGTGTTTTTACTCGACTAGCCTGCGGGATGCATCCTCTCGCACGTGTTTTTACTCGACTAGCCTGCAGGATGCATCCTCTCGCACGTGTTTTTGCTCGACTAGCCTGCGGGATGCATCCTCTCGCACGTGTTTTTGCTCGACTAGCCTGCGGGATGCATCCTCTCGCACGTGTTTTTACTCTACTAGCCTGCGGGATGCATCCTCTCGCACGTGTTTTTACTCGACTACCCTGCGGGATGCATCCTCTCGCACGTGTTTTTGCTCGACTATCCATGCGCATCCCAAAAAACCTGCGCATGCGCATCCCACAAAACCTGCGCATGCGCATCCCACAAAACCTGCGCATGCGCATCCCACAAAACCTCGCACGTGTTTTTACTCGACTAGCCTGCGGGATGCATCCTCTCGCACGTGTTTTTGCTCGACTAGCCTGCGGGAAGCATCCTCTTGCACGTGTTTTTACTCGACTACCCTGCGGGATGCATCCTCTCGCACGTGTTTTTACTCGACTAGCCTGCAGGATGCATCCTCTCGCACGTGTTTTTACTCGACTAGCCTGCGGGATGCATCCTCTCGCACGTGTTTTTGCTCGACTAGCCTGCGGGATGCATCCTCTCGCACGTGTTTTTGCTCGACTATCCATGCGCATCCCAAAAAACCTGCGCATGCGCATCCCACAAAACCTGCGCATGCGCATCCCACAAAACCTGCGCATGCGCATCCCACAAAACCTCGCACGTGTTTTTACTCGACTAGCCTGCGGGATGCATCCTCTCGCACGTGTTTTTGCTCGACTAGCCTGCGGGAAGCATCCTCTTGCACGTGTTTTTACTCGACTACCCTGCGGGATGCATCCTCTCGCACGTGTTTTTACTCGACTAGCCTGCGGGACGCATCCTCTCGCACGTGTTTTTACTCGACTAGCCTGCGGGATGCATCCTCTCGCACGTGTTTTTACTCGACTAGCCTGCGGGATGCATCCTCTCGCACGTGTTTTTACTCGACTAGCCTGCGGGATGCATCCTCTCGCACGTGTTTTTGCTCGACTAGCCTGCGGGATGCATCCTCTCGCACGTGTTTTTGCTCGACTAGCCTGCAGGATGCATCCTCTCGCACGTGTTTTTACTCGACTAGCCTGCGGGATGCATCCTCTCGCACGTGTTTTTGCTCGACAAGCCTGCGGGATGCATCCTCTCGCACGTGTTTTTGCTCGACTAGCCTGCGGGAAGCATCCTCTTGCACGTGTTTTTACTCGACTACCCTGCGGGATGCATCCTCTCGCACGTGTTTTTACTCGACTAGCCTGCGGGACGCATCCTCTCGCACGTGTTTTTACTCGACTAGCCTGCGGGATGCATCCTCTCGCACGTGTTTTTACTCGACTAGCCTGCGGGATGCATCCTCTCGCACGTGTTTTTACTCGACTAGCCTGCGGGAAGCATCCTCTTGCACGTGTTTTTACTCGACTAGCCTGCGGGATGCATCCTCTCGCACGTGTTTTTACTCGACTAGCCTGCAGGATGCATCCTCTCGCACGTGTTTTTACTCGACTAGCCTGCGGGATGCATCCTCTCGCACGTGTTTTTGCTCGACAAGCCTGCGGGATGCATCCTCTCGCACGTGTTTTTGCTCGACTAGCCTGCGGGATGCATCCTTTCGCACGTGTTTTTGCTCGACTAGCCTGCGGGATGAATCCTCTCGCACGTGTTTTTACTCGACTAGCCTGCGGGATGCATCCTCTCGCACGTGTTTTTACTCGACTACCCTGCGGGATGCATCCTCTCGCACGTGTTTTTGCTCGACTATCCATGCGCATCCCAAAAAACCTGCGCATGCGCATCCCACAAAACCTGCGCATGCGCATCCCACAAAACCTCGCACGTGTTTTTACTCGACTAGCGTGCGGGATGCATCCTCTCGCACGTGTTTTTGCTCGACTAGCCTGCGGGATGCATCCTCTCGCACGTGTTTTTGCTCGACTAGCCTGCGGGATGCATCCTCTCGCACGTGTTTTTGCTCGACTAGCCTGCGGGACGCATCCTCTCGCACGTGTTTTTACTCGACTAGCCTGCGGGATGCATCCTCTCGCACGTGTTTTTACTCGACTAGCCTGCGGGAAGCATCCTCTTGCACGTGTTTTTACTCGACTACCCTGCGGGATGCATCCTCTCGCACGTGTTTTTACTCGACTAGCCTGCAGGATGCATCCTCTCGCACGTGTTTTTACTCGACTAGCCTGCGGGATGCATCCTCTCGCACGTGTTTTTACTCGACTAGCCTGCGGGATGCATCCTCTCGCACGTGTTTTTGCTCGACTAGCCTGCGGGATGCATCCTCTCGCACGTGTTTTTGCTCGACTAGCCTGCGGGACGCATCCTCTCGCACGTGTTTTTACTCGACTAGCCTGCGGGATGCATCCTCTCGCACGTGTTTTTACTCGACTAGCCTGCGGGAAGCATCCTCTTGCACGTGTTTTTACTCGACTACCCTGCGGGATGCATCCTCTCGCACGTGTTTTTACTCGACTAGCCTGCAGGATGCATCCTCTCGCACGTGTTTTTACTCGACTAGCCTGCGGGATGCATCCTCTCGCACGTGTTTTTGCTCGACTAGCCTGCGGGATGCATCCTCTCGCACGTGTTTTTGCTCGACTAGCCTGCGGGATGCATCCTCTCGCACGTGTTTTTGCTCGACTAGCCTGCGGGATGCATCCTCTCGCACGTGTTTTTACTCGACTAGCCTGCGGGATACATCCTCTCGCACGTGTTTTTACTCGACTACCCTGCGGGATGCATCCTCTCGCACGTGTTTTTGCTCGACTATCCATGCGCATCCCAAAAAACCTGCGCATGCGCATCCCACAAAACCTGCGCATGCGCATCCCACAAAACCTGTGCATGCGCATCCCACAAAACCTCGCACGTGTTTTTACTCGACTAGCCTGCGGGATGCATCCTCTCGCACGTGTTCTTACTCGACTAGCCTGCGGGATGCATCCTCTCGCACGTGTTTTTGCTCGACTAGCCTGCGGGATGCATCCTCTCGCACGTGTTTTTGCTCGACTAGCCTGCGGGAAGCATCCTCTTGCACGTGTTTTTACTCGACTACCCTGCGGGAAGCATCCTCTTGCACGTGTTTTTACTCGACTAGCATGCGGGATGCATCCTCTCGCACGTGTTTTTACTCGACTAGCCTGCGGGAAGCATCCTCTCGCACGTGTTTTTACTCGACTAGCCTGCGGGATGCATCCTCTCGCACGTGTTTTTACTCGACTAGCCTGCGGGATGCATCCTCTCGCACGTGTTTTTACTCGACTAGCCTGCGGGAAGCATCCTCTTGCACGTGTTTTTACTCGACTAGCATGCGGGACGCATCCTCTCGCACGTGTTTTTACTCGACTAGCCTGCGGGAAGCATCCTCTCGCACGTGTTTTTACTCGACTAGCCTGCGGGATGCATCCTCTCGCACGTGTTTTTACTCGACTAGCCTGCGGGAAGCATCCTCTTGCACGTGTTTTTACTCGACTAGCCTGCGGGATGCATCCTCTCGCACGTGTTTTTACTCGACTAGCCTGCAGGATGCATCCTCTCGCACGTGTTTTTGCTCGACTAGCCTGCGGGATGCATCCTCTCGCACGTGTTTTTGCTCGACTAGCCTGCGGGATGCATCCTCTCGCACGTGTTTTTACTCGACTAGCCTGCGGGATGCATCCTCTCGCACGTGTTTTTACTCGACTACCCTGCGGGATGCATCCTCTCGCACGTGTTTTTAATCGACTATCCATGCGCATCCCAAAAAACCTGCGCATGCGCATCCCACAAAACCTGCGCATGCGCATCCCACAAAACCTGCGCATGCGCATCCCACAAAACCTGCGCATGCGCATCCCACAAAACCTCGCACGTGTTTTTACTCGACTAGCCTGCGGGATGCATCCTCTCGCACGTGTTTTTGCTCGACTAGCCTGCGGGAAGCATCCTCTTGCACGTGTTTTTACTCGACTACCCTGCGGGATGCATCCTCTCGCACGTGTTTTTACTCGACTAGCCTGCAGGATGCATCCTCTCGCACGTGTTTTTACTCGACTAGCCTGCGGGATGCATCCTCTCGCACGTGTTTTTGCTCGACTAGCCTGCGGGATGCATCCTCTCGCACGTGTTTTTGCTCGACTAGCCTGCGGGATGCATCCTCTCGCACGTGTTTTTGCTCGACTAGCCTGCGGGATGCATCCTCTCGCACGTGTTTTTACTCGACTAGCCTGCGGGATGCATCCTCTCGCACGTGTTTTTACTCGACTACCCTGCGGGATGCATCCTCTCGCACGTGTTTTTGCTCGACTATCCATGCGCATCCCAAAAAACCTGCGCATGCGCATCCCACAAAACCTGCGCATGCGCATCCCACAAAACCTGCGCATGCGCATCCCACAAAACCTCGCACGTGTTTTTACTCGACTAGCCTGCGGGAAGCATCCTCTTGCACGTGTTTTTACTCGACTACCCTGCGGGATGCATCCTCTCGCACGTGTTTTTACTCGACTAGCCTGCGGGACGCATCCTCTCGCACGTGTTTTTACTCGACTAGCCTGCGGGATGCATCCTCTCGCACGTGTTTTTACTCGACTAGCCTGCGGGATGCATCCTCTCGCACGTGTTTTTACTCGACTAGCCTGCGGTATGCATCCTCTCGCACGTGTTTTTGCTCGACTAGCCTGCGGGATGCATCCTCTCGCACGTGTTTTTGCTCGACTAGCCTGCGGGACGCATCCTCTCGCACGTGTTTTTACTCGACTAGCCTGCGGGATGCATCCTCTCGCACGTGTTTTTACTCGACTAGCCTGCGGGAAGCATCCTCTTGCACGTGTTTTTACTCGACTAGCCTGCGGGATGCATCCTCTCGCACGTGTTTTTACTCGACTAGCCTGCAGGATGCATCCTCTCGCACGTGTTTTTACTCGACTAGCCTGCGGGATGCATCCTCTCGCACGTGTTTTTGCTCGACAAGCCTGCGGGATGCATCCTCTCGCACGTGTTTTTGCTCCACTAGCCTGCGGGATGCATCCTTTCGCACGTGTTTTTGCTCGACTAGCCTGCGGGATGCATCCTCTCGCACGTGTTTTTACTCGACTAGCCTGCGGGATGCATCCTCTCGCACGTGTTTTTGCTCGACTAGCCTGCGGGATGCATCCTCTCGCACGTGTTTTTGCTCGACTAGCCTGCGGGACGCATCCTCTCGCACGTGTTTTTACTCGACTAGCCTGCGGGATGCATCCTCTCGCACGTGTTTTTACTCGACTAGCCTGCGGGAAGCATCCTCTTGCACGTGTTTTTACTCGACTACCCTGCGGGATGCATCCTCTCGCACGTGTTTTTACTCGACTAGCCTGCAGGATGCATCCTCTCGCACGTGTTTTTACTCGACTAGCCTGCGGGATGCATCCTCTCGCACGTGTTTTTGCTCGACTAGCCTGCGGGATGCATCCTCTCGCACGTGTTTTTGCTCGACTAGCCTGCGGGATGCATCCTCTCGCACGTGTTTTTGCTCGACTAGCCTGCGGGATGCATCCTCTCGCACGTGTTTTTGCTCGACTAGCCTGCGGGATGCATCCTCTCGCACGTGTTTTTGCTCGACTAGCCTGCGGGATGCATCCTCTCGCACGTGTTTTTACTCGACTAGCCTGCGGGATGCATCCTCTCGCACGTGTTTTTACTCGACTACCCTGCGGGATGCATCCTCTCGCACGTGTTTTTGCTCGACTATCCATGCGCATCCCAAAAAACCTGCGCATGCGCATCCCACAAAACCTGCGCATGCGCATCCCACAAAACCTCGCACGTGTTTTTACTCGACTAGCCTGCGGGATGCATCCTCTCGCACGTGTTTTTACTCGACTAGCCTGCGGGATGCATCCTCTCGCACGTGTTTTTGCTCGACTAGCCTGCGGGATGCATCCTCTCGCACGTGATTTTGCTCGACTAGCCTGCGGGACGCATCCTCTCGCACGTGTTTTTACTCGACTAGCCTGCGGGATGCATCCTCTCGCACGTGTTTTTACTCGACTAGCCGGCGGGAAGCATCCTCTTGCACGTGTTTTTACTCGACTACCCTGCGGGATGCATCCTCTCGCACGTGTTTTTACTCGACTAGCCTGCAGGATGCATCCTCTCGCACGTGTTTTTACTCGACTAGCCTGCGGGATGCATCCTCTCGCACGTGTTTTTGCTCGATTAGCCTGCGGGATGCATCCTCTCGCACGTGTTTTTGCTCGACTAGCCTGCGGGATGCATCCTCTCGCACGTGTTTTTGCTCGACTAGCCTGCGGGATGCATCCTCTCGCACGTGTTTTTACTCGACTAGCCTGCGGGATACATCCTCTCGCACGTGTTTTTACTCGACTACAGTGCGGGATGCATCCTCTCGCACGTGTTTTTGCTCGACTATCCATGCGCATCCCAAAAAACCTGCGCATGCGCATCCCACAAAACCTGCGCATGCGCATCCCACAAAACCTGTGCATGCGCATCCCACAAAACCTCGCACGTGTTTTTACTCGACTAGCCTGCGGGATGCATCCTCTCGCACGTGTTTTTACTCGACTAGCCTGCGGGATGCATCCTCTCGCACGTGTTTTTGCTCGACTAGCCTGCGGGATGCATCCTCTCGCACGTGTTTTTGCTCGACTAGCCTGCGGGAAGCATCCTCTTGCACGTGTTTTTACTCGACTACCCTGCGGGAAGCATCCTCTTGCACGTGTTTTTACTCGACTAGCATGCGGGATGCATCCTCTCGCACGTGTTTTTACTCGACTAGCCTGCGGGAAGCATCCTCTCGCACGTGTTTTTACTCGACTAGCCTGCGGGATGCATCCTCTCGCACGTGTTTTTACTCGACTAGCCTGCGGGATGCATCCTCTCGCACGTGTTTTTACTCGACTAGCCTGCGGGAAGCATCCTCTTGCACGTGTTTTTACTCGACTAGCATGCGGGATGCATCCTCTCGCACGTGTTTTTACTCGACTAGCCTGCGGGAAGCATCCTCTCGCACGTGTTTTTACTCGACTAGCCTGCGGGATGCATCCTCTCGCACGTGTTTTTACTCGACTAGCCTGCGGGAAGCATCCTCTTGCACGTGTTTTTACTCGACTAGCCTGCGGGATGCATCCTCTCGCACGTGTTTTTACTCGACTAGCCTGCAGGATGCATCCTCTCGCACGTGTTTTTGCTCGACTAGCCTGCGGGATGCATCCTCTCGCACGTGTTTTTGCTCGACTAGCCTGGGGGATGCATCCTCTCGCACGTGTTTTTACTCGACTAGCCTGCGGGATGCATCCTCTCGCACGTGTTTTTACTCGACTACCCTGCGGGATGCATCCTCTCGCACGTGTTTTTGCTCGACTATCCATGCGCATCCCAAAAAACCTGCGCATGCGCATCCCACAAAACCTGCGCATGCGCATCCCACAAAACCTGCGCATGCGCATCCCACAAAACCTCGCACGTGTTTTTACTCGACTAGCCTGCGGGATGCATCCTCTCGCACGTGTTTTTGCTCGACTAGCCTGGGGGAAGCATCCTCTTGCACGTGTTTTTACTCGACTACCCTGCGGGATGCATCCTCTCGCACGTGTTTTTACTCGACTAGCCTGCAGGATGCATCCTCTCGCACGTGTTTTTACTCGACTAGCCTGCGGGATGCATCCTCTCGCACGTGTTTTTGCTCGACTAGCCTGCGGGATGCATCCTCTCGCACGTGTTTTTGCTCGACTAGCCTGCGGGATGCATCCTCTCGCACGTGTTTTTGCTCGACTAGCCTGCGGGATGCATCCTCTCGCACGTGTTTTTACTCGACTAGCCTGCGGGATGCATCCTCTCGCACGTGTTTTTACTCGACTACCCTGCGGGATGCATCCTCTCGCACGTGTTTTTGCTCGACTATCCATGCGCATCCCAAAAAACCTGCGCATGCGCATCCCACAAAACCTGCGCATGCGCATCCCACAAAACCTGCGCATGCGCATCCCACAAAACCTCGCACGTGTTTTTACTCGACTAGCCTGCGGGATGCATCCTCTCGCACGTGTTTTTGCTCGACTAGCCTGCGGTAAGCATCCTCTTGCACGTGTTTTTACTCGACTACCCTGCGGGATGCATCCTCTCGCACGTGTTTTTACTCGACTAGCCTGCGGGACGCATCCTCTCGCACGTGTTTTTACTCGACTAGCCTGCGGGATGCATCCTCTCGCACGTGTTTTTACTCGACTAGCCTGCGGGATGCATCCTCTCGCACGTGTTTTTACTCGACTAGCCTGCGGGATGCATCCTCTCGCACGTGTTTTTGCTCGACTAGCCTGCGGGATGCATCCTCTCGCACGTGTTTTTGCTCGACTAGCCTGCGGGACGCATCCTCTCGCACGTGTTTTTACTCGACTAGCCTGCGGGATGCATCCTCTCGCACGTGTTTTTACTCCACTAGCCTGTGGGAAGCATCCTCTTGCACGTGTTTTTACTCGACTAGCCTGCGGGATGCATCCTCTCGCACGTGTTTTTACTCGACTAGCCTGCGGGATGCATCCTCTCGCACGTGTTTTTACTCGACTAGCCTGCGGGATGCATCCTCTCGCACGTGTTTTTGCTCGACAAGCCTGCGGGATGCATCCTCTCGCACGTGTTTTTGCTCGACTAGCCTGCGGGATGCATCCTTTCGCACGTGTTTTTGCTCGACTAGCCTGCGGGATGCATCCTCTCGCACGTGTTTTTACTCGACTAGCCTGCGGGATGCATCCTCTCGCACGTGTTTTTACTCGACTACCCTGCGGGATGCATCCTCTCGCACGTGTTTTTGCTCGACTATCCATGCGCATCCCAAAAAACCTGCGCATGCGCATCCCACAAAACCTGCGCATGCGCATCCCACAAAACCTCGCACGTGTTTTTACTCGACTAGCCTGCGGGATGCATCCTCTCGCACGTGTTTTTGCTCGACTAGCCTGCGGGATGCATCCTCTCGCACGTGTTTTTGCTCGACTAGCCTGCGGGACGCATCCTCTCGCACGTGTTTTTACTCGACTAGCCTGCGGGATGCATCCTCTCGCACGTGTTTTTACTCGACTAGCCTGCGGGAAGCATCCTCTTGCACGTGTTTTTACTCGACTACCCTGCGGGATGCATCCTCTCGCACGTGTTTTTACTCGACTAGCCTGCAGGATGCATCCTCTCGCACGTGTTTTTACTCGACTAGCCTGCGGGATGCATCCTCTCGCACGTGTTTTTGCTCGACTAGCCTGCGGGATGCATCCTCTCGCACGTGTTTTTGCTCGACTAGCCTGCGGGATGCATCCTCTCGCACGTGTTTTTGCTCGACTAGCCTGCGGGATGCATCCTCTCGCACGTGTTTTTACTCGACTAGCCTGCGGGATGCATCCTCTCGCACGTGTTTTTACTCGACTACCCTGCGGGATGCATCCTCTCGCACGTGTTTTTGCTCGACTATCCATGCGCATCCCAAAAAACCTGCGCATGCGCATCCCACAAAACCTGCGCATGCGCATCCCACAAAACCTGCGCATGCGCATCCCACAAAACCTGTGCATGCGCATCCCACAAAACCTCGCACGTGTTTTTACTCGACTAGCCTGCGGGATGCATCCTCTCGCACGTGTTTTTGCTCGACTAGCCTGCGGGATGCATCCTCTCGCACGTGTTTTTGCTCGACTAGCCTGCGGGAAGCATCCTCTTGCACGTGTTTTTACTCGACTACCCTGCGGGAAGCATCCTCTTGCACGTGTTTTTACTCGACTAGCATGCGGGATGCATCCTCTCGCACGTGTTTTTACTCGACTAGCCTGCGGGAAGCATCCTCTCGCACGTGTTTTTACTCGACTAGCCTGCGGGATGCATCCTCTCGCACGTGTTTTTACTCGACTAGCCTGCGGGATGCATCCTCTCGCACGTGTTTTTACTCGACTAGCCTGCGGGAAGCATCCTCTTGCACGTGTTTTTACTCGACTAGCAAGCGGGATGCATCCTCTCGCACGTGTTTTTACTCGACTAGCCTGCGGGAAGCATCCTCTCGCACGTGTTTTTACTCGACTAGCCTGCGGGATGCATCCTCTCGCACGTGTTTTTACTCGACTAGCCTGCGGGAAGCATCCTCTTGCACGTGTTTTTACTCGACTAGCCTGCGGGATGCATCCTCTCGCACGTGTTTTTACTCGACTAGCCTGCAGGATGCATCCTCTCGCACGTGTTTTTGCTCGACTAGCCTGCGGGATGCATCCTCTCGCACGTGTTTTTGCTCGACTAGCCTGCGGGATGCATCCTCTCGCACGTGTTTTTGCTCGACTAGCCTGCGGGATGCATCCTCTCGCACGTGTTTTTGCTCGACTAGCCTGCGGGATGCATCCTCTCGCACGTGTTTTTGCTCGACTAGCCTGCGGGATGCATCCTCTCGCACGTGTTTTTACTCGACTAGCCTGCGGGATGCATCCTCTCGCACGTGTTTTTACTCGACTACCCTGCGGGATGCATCCTCTCGCACGTGTTTTTGCTCGACTATCCATGCGCATCCCAAAAAACCTGCGCATGCGCATCCCACAAAACCTGCGCATGCGCATCCCACAAAACCTGTGCATGCGCATCCCACAAAACCTCGCACGTGTTTTTACTCGACTAGCCTGCGGGATGCATCCTCTCGCACGTGTTTTTACTCGACTAGCCTGCGGGATGCATCCTCTCGCACGTGTTTTTGCTCGACTAGCCTGCGGGATGCATCCTCTCGCACGTGTTTTTGCTCGACTAGCCTGCGGGACGCATCCTCTCGCACGTGTTTTTACTCGACTAGCCTGCGGGATGCATCCTCTCGCACGTGTTGTTACTCGACTAGCCTGCGGGAAGCATCCTCTTGCACGTGTTTTTACTCGACTACCCTGCGGGAAGCATCCTCTTGCACGTGTTTTTACTCGACTAGCATGCGGGATGCATCCTCTCGCACGTGTTTTTACTCGACTAGCCTGCGGGAAGCATCCTCTCGCACGTGTTTTTACTCGACTAGCCTGCGGGATGCATCCTCTCGCACGTGTTTTTACGCGACTAGCCTGTGGGATGCATCCTCTCGCACGTGTTTTTACTCGACTAGCCTGCGGGAAGCATCCTCTTGCACGTGTTTTTACTCGACTAGCATGCGGGATGCATCCTCTCGCACGTGTTTTTACTCGACTAGCCTGCGGGAAGCATCCTCTCGCACGTGTTTTTACTCGACTAGCCTGCGGGATGCATCCTCTCGCACGTGTTTTTACTCGACTAGCCTGCGGGAAGCATCCTCTTGCACGTGTTTTTACTCGACTAGCCTGCGGGATGCATCCTCTCGCACGTGTTTTTACTCGACTAGCCTGCAGGATGCATCCTCTCGCACGTGTTTTTGCTCGACTAGCCTGCGGGATGCATCCTCTCGCACGTGTTTTTGCTCGACTAGCCTGCGGGATGCATCCTGTCGCACGTGTTTTTACTCGACTAGCCTGCGGGATGCATCCTCTCGCACGTGTTTTTACTCGACTACCCTGCGGGATGCATCCTCTCGCACGTGTTTTTGCTCGACTATCCATGCGCATCCCAAAAAACCTGCGCATGCGCATCCCACAAAACCTGCGCATGCGCATCCCACAAAACCTGCGCATGCGCATCCCACAAAACCTCGCACGTGTTTTTACTCGACTAGCCTGCGGGATGCATCCTCTCGCACGTGTTTTTGCTCGACTAGCCTGCGGGACGCATCCTCTCGCACGTGTTTTTACTCGACTAGCCTGCGGGATGCATCCTCTCGCACGTGTTTTTACTCGACTAGCCTGCGGGATGCATGCTCTCGCGCGTGTTTTTGCTCGACTAGCCTGCGGGACGCATCCTCTCGCACGTGTTTTTACTCGACTAGCCTGCGGGATGCATCCTCTCGCACGTGTTTTTACTCGACTAGCCTGCGGGATGCATCCTCTCGCACGTGTTTTTACTCGACTAGCCTGCGGGATGCATCCTCTCGCACGTGTTTTTGCTCGACTAGCCTGCGGGACGCATCCTCTCGCACGTGTTTTTACTCGACTAGCCTGCGGGATGCATCCTCTCGCACGTGTTTTTACTCGACTAGCCTGCGGGATGCATCCTCTCGCACGTGTTTTTACTCGACTAGCCTGCGGGATGCATCCTCTCGCACGTGTTTTTGCTCGACTAGCCTGCGGGATGCATCCTCTCGCACGTGTTTTTGCTCGACTAGCCTGCGGGACGCATCCTCTCGCACGTGTTTTTACTCGACTAGCCTGCGGGATGCATCCTCTCGCACGTGTTTTTACTCGACTAGCCTGCGGGAAGCATCCTCTTGCACGTGTTTTTACTCGACTAGCCTGCGGGATGCATCCTCTCGCACGTGTTTTTACTCGACTAGCCTGCAGGATGCATCCTCTCGCACGTGTTTTTACTCGACTAGCCTGCGGGATGCATCCTCTCGCACGTGTTTTTGCTCGACTAGCCTGCGGGATGCATCCTCTCGCACGTGTTTTTGCTCGACTAGCCTGCGGGATGCATCCTTTCGCACGTGTTTTTGCTCGACTAGCCTGCGGGATGCATCCTCTCGCACGTGTTTTTACTCGACTAGCCTGCGGGATGCATCCTCTCGCACGTGTTTTTACTCGACTACCCTGCGGGATGCATCCTCTCGCACGTGTTTTTGCTCGACTATCCATGCGCATCCCAAAAAACCTGCGCATGCGCATCCCACAAAACCTGCGCATGCGCATCCCACAAAACCTGCGCATGCGCATCCCACAAAACCTCGCACGTGTTTTTACTCGACTAGCCTGCGGGATGCATCCTCTCGCACGTGTTTTTACTCGACTAGCCTGCGTGATGCATCCTCTCGCACGTGTTTTTGCTCGACTAGCCTGCGGGATGCATCCTCTCGCACGTGTTTTTGCTCGACTAGCCTGCGGGACGCATCCTCTCGCACGTGTTTTTACTCGACTAGCCTGCGGGATGCATCCTCTCGCACGTGTTTTTACTCGACTAGCCTGCGGGAAGCATCCTCTTGCACGTGTTTTTACTCGACTACCCTGCGGGATGCATCCTCTCGCACGTGTTTTTACTCGACTAGCCTGCAGGATGCATCCTCTCGCACGTGTTTTTACTCGACTATCCATGCGCATCCCAAAAAACCTGCGCATGCGCATCCCACAAAACCTGCGCATGCGCATCCCACAAAACCTGTGCATGCGCATCCCACAAAACCTCGCACGTGTTTTTACTCGACTAGCCTGCGGGATGCATCCTCTCGCACGTGTTTTTTACTCGACTAGCCTGCGGGATGCATCCTCTCGCACGTGTTTTTGCTCGACTAGCCTGCGGGATGCATCCTCTCGCACGTGTTTTTGCTCGACTAGCCTGCGGGAAGCATCCTCTTGCACGTGTTTTTACTCGACTACCCTGCGGGAAGCATCCTCTTGCACGTGTTTTTACTCGACTATCCATGCGCATCCCAAAAAACCTGCGCATGCGCATCCCACAAAACCTGCGCATGCGCATCCCACAAAACCTGTGCATGCGCATCCCACAAAACCTCGCACGTGTTTTTACTCGACTAGCCTGCGGGATGCATCCTCTCGCACGTGTTTTTACTCGACTAGCCTGCGGGATGCATCCTCTCGCACGTGTTTTTGCTCGACTAGCCTGCGGGATGCATCCTCTCGCACGTGTTTTTGCTCGACTAGCCTGCGGGACGCATCCTCTCGCACGTGTTTTTACTCGACTAGCCTGCGGGATGCATCCTCTCGCACGCGTTGTTACTCGACTAGCCTGCGGGAAGCATCCTCTTGCACGTGTTTTTACTCGACTACCCTGCGGGAAGCATCCTCTTGCACGTGTTTTTACTCGACTAGCATGCGGGATGCATCCTCTCGCACGTGTTTTTACTCGACTAGCCTGCGGGAAGCATCCTCTCGCACGTGTTTTTACTCGACTAGCCTGCGGGATGCATCCTCTCGCACGTGTTTTTACGCGACTAGCCTGCGGGATGCATCCTCTCGCACGTGTTTTTACTCGACTAGCCTGCGGGAAGCATCCTCTTGCACGTGTTTTTACTCGACTAGCATGCGGGATGCATCCTCTCGCACGTGTTTTTACTCGACTAGCCTGCGGGAAGCATCCTCTCGCACGTGTTTTTACTCGACTAGCCTGCGGGATGCATCCTCTCGCACGTGTTTTTACTCGACTAGCCTGCGGGAAGCATCCTCTTGCACGTGTTTTTACTCGACTAGCCTGCGGGATGCATCCTCTCGCACGTGTTTTTACTCGACTAGCCTGCAGGATGCATCCTCTCGCACGTGTTTTTGCTCGACTAGCCTGCGGGATGCATCCTCTCGCACGTGTTTTTGCTCGACTAGCCTGCGGGATGCATCCTCTCGCACGTGTTTTTACTCGACTAGCCTGCGGGATGCATCCTCTCGCACGTGTTTTTACTCGACTACCCTGCGGGATGCATCCTCTCGCACGTGTTTTTGCTCGACTATCCATGCGCATCCCAAAAAACCTGCGCATGCGCATCCCACAAAACCTGCGCATGCGCATCCCACAAAACCTGCGCATGCGCATCCCACAAAACCTCGCACGTGTTTTTACTCGACTAGCCTGCGGGATGCATCCTCTCGCACGTGTTTTTGCTCGACTAGCCTGCGGGATGCATCCTCTCGCACGTGTTTTTACTCGACTAGCCTGCGGGATGCATCCTCTCGCACGTGTTTTTGCTCGACTAGCCTGCGGGATGCATCCTCTCGCACGTGTTTTTGCTCGACTAGCCTGCGGGACGCATCCTCTCGCACGTGTTTTTACTCGACTAGCCTGCGGGATGCATCCTCTCGCACGTGTTTTTACTCGACTAGCCTGCGGGATGCATCCTCTCGCACGTGTTTTTACTCGACTAGCCGGCGGGATGCATCCTCTCGCACGTGTTTTTGCTCGACTAGCCTGCGGGATGCATCCTCTCGCACGTGTTTTTGCTCGACTAGCCTGCGGGACGCATCCTCTCGCACGTGTTTTTACTCGACTAGCCGGCGGGATGCATCCTCTCGCACGTGTTTTTACTCGACTAGCCTGCGGGAAGCATCCTCTTGCACGTGTTTTTACTCGACTAGCCTGCGGGATGCATCCTCTCGCACGTGTTTTTACTCGACTAGCCTGCAGGATGCATCCTCTCGCACGTGTTTTTACTCGACTAGCCTGCGGGATGCATCCTCTCGCACGTGTTTTTGCTCGACTAGCCTGCGGGATGCATCCTCTCGCACGTGTTTTTGCTCGACTAGCCTGCGGGATGCATCCTTTCGCACGTGTTTTTGCTCGACTAGCCTGCGGGATGCATCCTCTCGCACGTGTTTTTACTCGACTAGCCTGCGGGATGCATCCTCTCGCACGTGTTTTTACTCGACTACCCTGCGGGATGCATCCTCTCGCACGTGTTTTTGCTCGACTATCCATGCGCATCCCAAAAAACCTGCGCATGCGCATCCCACAAAACCTGCGCATGCGCATCCCACAAAACCTGCGCATGCGCATCCCACAAAACCTCGCACGTGTTTTTACTCGACTAGCCTGCGGGATGCATCCTCTCGCACGTGTTTTTACTCGACTAGCCTGCGGGATGCATCCTCTCGCACGTGTTTTTGCTCGACTAGCCTGCGGGATGCATCCTCTCGCACGTGTTTTTGCTCGACTAGCCTGCGGGACGCATCCTCTCGCACGTGTTTTTACTCGACTAGCCTGCGGGATGCATCCTCTCGCACGTGTTTTTACTCGACTAGCCTGCGGGAAGCATCCTCTTGCACGTGTTTTTACTCGACTACCCTGCGGGATGCATCCTCTCGCACGTGTTTATAATCGACTAGCCTGCAGGATGCATCCTCTCGCACGTGTTTTTACTCGACTATCCATGCGCATCCCAAAAAACCTGCGCATGCGCATCCCACAAAACCTGCGCATGCGCATCCCACAAAACCTGTGCATGCGCATCCCACAAAACCTCGCACGTGTTTTTACTCGACTAGCCTGCGGGATGCATCCTCTCGCACGTGTTTTTACTCGACTAGCCTGCGGGATGCATCCTCTCGCACGTGTTTTTGCTCGACTAGCCTGCGGGATGCATCCTCTCGCATGTGTTTTTGCTCGACTAGCCTGCGGGAAGCATCCTCTTGCACGTGTTTTTACTCGACTACCCTGCGGGAAGCATCCTCTTGCACGTGTTTTTACTCGACTATCCATGCGCATCCCAAAAAACCTGCGCATGCGCATCCCACAAAACCTGCGCATGCGCATCCCACAAAACCTGTGCATGCGCATCCCACAAAACCTCGCACGTGTTTTTACTCGACTAGCCTGCGGGATGCATCCTCTCGCACGTGTTTTTACTCGACTAGCCTGCGGGATGCATCCTCTCGCACGTGTTTTTGCTCGACTAGCCTGCGGGATGCATCCTCTCGCACGTGTTTTTGCTCGACTAGCCAGCGGGACGCATCCTCTCGCACGTGTTTTTACTCGACTAGCCTGCGGGATGCATCCTCTCGCACGTGTTGTTACTCGACTAGCCTGCGGGAAGCATCCTCTTGCACGTGTTTTTACTCGACTACCCTGCGGGAAGCATCCTCTTGCACGTGTTTTTACTCGACTAGCATGCGGGATGCATCCTCTCGCACGTGTTTTTACTCGACTAGCCTGCGGGAAGCATCCTCTTGCACGTGTTTTTACTCGACTAGCCTGCGGGATGCATCCTCTCGCACGTGTTTTTACTCGACTAGCCTGCAGGATGCATCCTCTCGCACGTGTTTTTGCTCGACTAGCCTGCGGGATGCATCCTCTCGCACGTGTTTTTGCTCGACTAGCCTGCGGGATGCATCCTGTCGCACGTGTTTTTACTCGACTAGCCTGCGGGATGCATCCTCTCGCACGTGTTTTTACTCGACTACCCTGCGGGATGCATCCTCTCGCACGTGTTTTTGCTCGACTATCCATGCGCATCCCAAAAAACCTGCGCATGCGCATCCCACAAAACCTGCGCATGCGCATCCCACAAAACCTGCGCATGCGCATCCCACAAAACCTCGCACGTGTTTTTACTCGACTAGCCTGCGGGATGCATCCTCTCGCACGTGTTTTTGCTCGACTAGCCTGCGGGACGCATCCTCTCGCACGTGTTTTTACTCGACTAGCCTGCGGGATGCATCCTCTCGCACGTGTTTTTACTCGACTAGCCTGCGGGATGCATGCTCTCGCGCGTGTTTTTGCTCGACTAGCCTGCGGGACGCATCCTCTCGCACGTGTTTTTACTCGACTAGCCTGCGGGATGCATCCTCTCGCACGTGTTTTTACTCGACTAGCCTGCGGGATGCATCCTCTCGCACGTGTTTTTACTCGACTAGCCTGCGGGATGCATCCTCTCGCACGTGTTTTTGCTCGACTAGCCTGCGGGACGCATCCTCTCGCACGTGTTTTTACTCGACTAGCCTGCGGGATGCATCCTCTCGCACGTGTTTTTACGCGACTAGCCTGTGGGATGCATCCTCTCGCACGTGTTTTTACTCGACTAGCCTGCGGGAAGCATCCTCTTGCACGTGTTTTTACTCGACTAGCATGCGGGATGCATCCTCTCGCACGTGTTTTTACTCGACTAGCCTGCGGGAAGCATCCTCTTGCACGTGTTTTTACTCGACTAGCATGCGGGATGCATCCTCTCGCACGTGTTTTTACTCGACTAGCCTGCGGGAAGCATCCTCTTGCACGTGTTTTTACTCGACTAGCCTGCGGGATGCATCCTCTCGCACGTGTTTTTACTCGACTAGCCTGCAGGATGCATCCTCTCGCACGTGTTTTTGCTCGACTAGCCTGCGGGATGCATCCTCTCGCACGTGTTTTTGCTCGACTAGCCTGCGGGATGCATCCTGTCGCACGTGTTTTTACTCGACTAGCCTGCGGGATGCATCCTCTCGCACGTGTTTTTACTCGACTACCCTGCGGGATGCATCCTCTCGCACGTGTTTTTGCTCGACTATCCATGCGCATCCCAAAAAACCTGCGCATGCGCATCCCACAAAACCTGCGCATGCGCATCCCACAAAACCTGCGCATGCGCATCCCACAAAACCTCGCACGTGTTTTTACTCGACTAGCCTGCGGGATGCATCCTCTCGCACGTGTTTTTGCTCGACTAGCCTGCGGGACGCATCCTCTCGCACGTGTTTTTACTCGACTAGCCTGCGGGATGCATCCTCTCGCACGTGTTTTTACTCGACTAGCCTGCGGGATGCATGCTCTCGCGCGTGTTTTTGCTCGACTAGCCTGCGGGACGCATCCTCTCGCACGTGTTTTTACTCGACTAGCCTGCGGGATGCATCCTCTCGCACGTGTTTTTACTCGACTAGCCTGCGGGATGCATCCTCTCGCACGTGTTTTTACTCGACTAGCCTGCGGGATGCATCCTCTCGCACGTGTTTTTGCTCGACTAGCCTGCGGGACGCATCCTCTCGCACGTGTTTTTACTCGACTAGCCTGCGGGATGCATCCTCTCGCACGTGTTTTTACTCGACTAGCCTGCGGGATGCATCCTCTCGCACGTGTTTTTACTCGACTAGCCTGCGGGATGCATCCTCTCGCACGTGTTTTTGCTCGACTAGCCTGCGGGATGCATCCTCTCGCACGTGTTTTTGCTCGACTAGCCTGCGGGACGCATCCTCTCGCACGTGTTTTTACTCGACTAGCCTGCGGGATGCATCCTCTCGCACGTGTTTTTACTCGACTAGCCTGCGGGAAGCATCCTCTTGCACGTGTTTTTACTCGACTAGCCTGCGGGATGCATCCTCTCGCACGTGTTTTTACTCGACTAGCCTGCAGGATGCATCCTCTCGCACGTGTTTTTACTCGACTAGCCTGCGGGATGCATCCTCTCGCACGTGTTTTTGCTCGACTAGCCTGCGGGATGCATCCTCTCGCACGTGTTTTTGCTCGACTAGCCTGCGGGATGCATCCTTTCGCACGTGTTTTTGCTCGACTAGCCTGCGGGATGCATCCTCTCGCACGTGTTTTTACTCGACTAGCCTGCGGGATGCATCCTCTCGCACGTGTTTTTACTCGACTACCCTGCGGGATGCATCCTCTCGCACGTGTTTTTGCTCGACTATCCATGCGCATCCCAAAAAACCTGCGCATGCGCATCCCACAAAACCTGCGCATGCGCATCCCACAAAACCTGCGCATGCGCATCCCACAAAACCTCGCACGTGTTTTTACTCGACTAGCCTGCGGGATGCATCCTCTCGCACGTGTTTTTACTCGACTAGCCTGCGGGATGCATCCTCTCGCACGTGTTTTTGCTCGACTAGCCTGCGGGATGCATCCTCTCGCACGTGTTTTTGCTCGACTAGCCTGCGGGACGCATCCTCTCGCACGTGTTTTTACTCGACTAGCCTGCGGGATGCATCCTCTCGCACGTGTTTTTACTCGACTAGCCTGCGGGAAGCATCCTCTTGCACGTGTTTTTACTCGACTACCCTGCGGGATGCATCCTCTCGCACGTGTTTTTACTCGACTAGCCTGCAGGATGCATCCTCTCGCACGTGTTTTTACTCGACTATCCATGCGCATCCCAAAAAACCTGCGCATGCGCATCCCACAAAACCTGCGCATGCGCATCCCACAAAACCTGTGCATGCGCATCCCACAAAACCTCGCACGTGTTTTTACTCGACTAGCCTGCGGGATGCATCCTCTCGCACGTGTTTTTACTCGACTAGCCTGCGGGATGCATCCTCTCGCACGTGTTTTTGCTCGACTAGCCTGCGGGATGCATCCTCTCGCACGTGTTTTTGCTCGACTAGCCTGCGGGAAGCATCCTCTTGCACGTGTTTTTACTCGACTACCCTGCGGGAAGCATCCTCTTGCACGTGTTTTTACTCGACTATCCATGCGCATCCCACAAAACCTGTGCATGCGCATCCCACAAAACCTCGCACGTGTTTTTACTCGACTAGCCTGCGGGATGCATCCTCTCGCACGTGTTTTTACTCGACTAGCCTGCGGGATGCATCCTCTCGCACGTGTTTTTGCTCGACTAGCCTGCGGGATGCATCCTCTCGCACGTGTTTTTGCTCGACTAGCCTGCGGGACGCATCCTCTCGCACGTGTTTTTACTCGACTAGCCTGCGGGATGCATCCTCTCGCACGCGTTGTTACTCGACTAGCCTGCGGGAAGCATCCTCTTGCACGTGTTTTTACTCGACTACCCTGCGGGAAGCATCCTCTTGCACGTGTTTTTACTCGACTAGCATGCGGGATGCATCCTCTCGCACGTGTTTTTACTCGACTAGCCTGCGGGAAGCATCCTCTCGCACGTGTTTTTACTCGACTAGCCTGCGGGATGCATCCTCTCGCACGTGTTTTTACGCGACTAGCCTGCGGGATGCATCCTCTCGCACGTGTTTTTACTCGACTAGCCTGCGGGAAGCATCCTCTTGGACGTGTTTTTACTCGACTAGCATGCGGGATGCATCCTCTCGCACGTGTTTTTACTCGACTAGCCTGCGGGAAGCATCCTCTCGCACGTGTTTTTACTCGACTAGCCTGCGGGATGCATCCTCTCGCACGTGTTTTTACTCGACTAGCCTGCGGGAAGCATCCTCTTGCACGTGTTTTTACTCGACTAGCCTGCGGGATGCATCCTCTCGCACGTGTTTTTACTCGACTAGCCTGCAGGATGCATCCTCTCGCACGTGTTTTTGCTCGACTAGCCTGCGGGATGCATCCTCTCGCACGTGTTTTTGCTCGACTAGCCTGCGGGATGCATCCTCTCGCACGTGTTTTTACTCGACTAGCCTGCGGGATGCATCCTCTCGCACGTGTTTTTACTCGACTACCCTGCGGGATGCATCCTCTCGCACGTGTTTTTGCTCGACTATCCATGCGCATCCCAAAAAACCTGCGCATGCGCATCCCACAAAACCTGCGCATGCGCATCCCACAAAACCTGCGCATGCGCATCCCACAAAACCTCGCACGTGTTTTTACTCGACTAGCCTGCGGGATGCATCCTCTCGCACGTGTTTTTGCTCGACTAGCCTGCGGGATGCATCCTCTCGCACGTGTTTTTACTCGACTAGCCTGCGGGATGCATCCTCTCGCACGTGTTTTTGCTCGACTAGCCTGCGGGATGCATCCTCTCGCACGTGTTTTTGCTAGACTAGCCTGCGGGACGCATCCTCTCGCACGTGTTTTTACTCGACTAGCCTGCGGGATGCATCCTCTCGCACGTGTTTTTACTCGACTAGCCTGCGGGATGCATCCTCTCGCACGTGTTTTTACTCGACTAGCCGGCGGGATGCATCCTCTCGCACGTGTTTTTGCTCGACTAGCCTGCGGGATGCATCCTCTCGCACGTGTTTTTGCTCGACTAGCCTGCGGGACGCATCCTCTCGCACGTGTTTTTACTCGACTAGCCGGCGGGATGCATCCTCTCGCTCGTGTTTTTACTCGACTAGCCTGCGGGAAGCATCCTCTTGCACGTGTTTTTACTCGACTAGCCTGCGGGATGCATCCTCTCGCACGTGTTTTTACTCGACTAGCCTGCAGGATGCATCCTCTCGCACGTGTTTTTACTCGACTAGCCTGCGGGATGCATCCTCTCGCACGTGTTTTTGCTCGACTAGCCTGCGGGATGCATCCTCTCGCACGTGTTTTTGCTCGACTAGCCTGCGGGATGCATCCTTTCGCACGTGTTTTTGCTCGACTAGCCTGCGGGATGCATCCTCTCGCACGTGTTTTTACTCGACTAGCCTGCGGGATGCATCCTCTCGCACGTGTTTTTACTCGACTACCCTGCGGGATGCATCCTCTCGCACGTGTTTTTGCTCGACTATCCATGCGCATCCCAAAAAACCTGCGCATGCGCATCCCACAAAACCTGCGCATGCGCATCCCACAAAACCTGCGCATGCGCATCCCACAAAACCTCGCACGTGTTTTTACTCGACTAGCCTGCGGGATGCATCCTCTCGCACGTGTTTTTACTCGACTAGCCTGCGGGATGCATCCTCTCGCACGTGTTTTTGCTCGACTAGCCTGCGGGATGCATCCTCTCGCACGTGTTTTTGCTCGACTAGCCTGCGGGACGCATCCTCTCGCACGTGTTTTTACTCGACTAGCCTGCGGGATGCATCCTCTCGCACGTGTTTTTACTCGACTAGCCTGCGGGAAGCATCCTCTTGCACGTGTTTTTACTCGACTACCCTGCGGGATGCATCCTCTCGCACGTGTTTATAATCGACTAGCCTGCAGGATGCATCCTCTCGCACGTGTTTTTACTCGACTATCCATGCGCATCCCAAAAAACCTGCGCATGCGCATCCCACAAAACCTGCGCATGCGCATCCCACAAAACCTGTGCATGCGCATCCCACAAAACCTCGCACGTGTTTTTACTCGACTAGCCTGCGGGATGCATCCTCTCGCACGTGTTTTTACTCGACTAGCCTGCGGGATGCATCCTCTCGCACGTGTTTTTGCTCGACTAGCCTGCGGGATGCATCCTCTCGCATGTGTTTTTGCTCGACTAGCCTGCGGGAAGCATCCTCTTGCACGTGTTTTTACTCGACTACCCTGCGGGAAGCATCCTCTTGCACGTGTTTTTACTCGACTATCCATGCGCATCCCAAAAAACCTGCGCATGCGCATCCCACAAAACCTGCGCATGCGCATCCCACAAAACCTGTGCATGCGCATCCCACAAAACCTCGCACGTGTTTTTACTCGACTAGCCTGCGGGATGCATCCTCTCGCACGTGTTTTTACTCGACTAGCCTGCGGGATGCATCCTCGCGCACGTGTTTTTGCTCGACTAGCCTGCGGGATGCATCCTCTCGCACGTGTTTTTGCTCGACTAGCCTGCGGGACGCATCCTCTCGCACGTGTTTTTACTCGACTAGCCTGCGGGATGCATCCTCTCGCACGTGTTGTTACTCGACTAGCCTGCGGGAAGCATCCTCTTGCACGTGTTTTTACTCGACTACCCTGCGGGAAGCATCCTCTTGCACGTGTTTTTACTCGACTAGCATGCGGGATGCATCCTCTCGCACGTGTTTTTACTCGACTAGCCTGCGGGAAGCATCCTCTCGCACGTGTTTTTACTCGACTAGCCTGCGGGATGCATCCTCTCGCACGTGTTATTACGCGACTAGCCTGCGGGATGCATCCTCTCGCACGTGTTTTTACTCGACTAGCCTGCGGGATGCATCCTCTCGCACGTGTTTTTACTCGACTAGCCTGCAGGATGCATCCTCTCGCACGTGTTTTTGCTCGACTAGCCTGCGGGATGCATCCTCTCGCACGTGTTTTTGCTCGACTAGCCTGCGGGATGCATCCTCTCGCACGTGTTTTTACTCGACTAGCCTGCGGGATGCATCCTCTCGCACGTGTTTTTACTCGACTACCCTGCGGGATGCATCCTCTCGCACGTGTTTTTGCTCGACTATCCATGCGCATCCCAAAAAACCTGCGCATGCGCATCCCACAAAACCTGCGCATGCGCATCCCACAAAACCTGCGCATGCGCATCCCACAAAACCTCGCACGTGTTTTTACTCGACTAGCCTGCGGGATGCATCCTCTCGCACGTGTTTTTGCTCGACTAGCCTGCGGGACGCATCCTCTCGCACGTGTTTTTACTCGACTAGCCTGCGGGATGCATCCTCTCGCACGTGTTTTTACTCGACTAGCCTGCGGGATGCATGCTCTCGCGCGTGTTTTTGCTCGACTAGCCTGCGGGACGCATCCTCTCGCACGTGTTTTTACTCGACTAGCCTGCGGGATGCATCCTCTCGCACGTGTTTTTACTCGACTAGCCTGCGGGATGCATCCTCTCGCACGTGTTTTTACTCGACTAGCCTGCGGGATGCATCCTCTCGCACGTGTTTTTACTCGACTAGCCTGCGGGATGCATCCTCTCGCACGTGTTTTTACTCGACTAGCCTGCGGGATGCATCCTCTCGCACGTGTTTTTACTCGACTAGCCTGCGGGATGCATCCTCTCGCACGTGTTTTTACTCGACTAGCCTGCGGGATGCATCCTCTCGCACGTGTTTTTACTCGACTAGCCTGCGGGATGCATCCTCTCGCACGTGTTTTTGCTCGACTAGCCTGCGGGATGCATCCTCTCGCACGTGTTTTTGCTCGACTAGCCTGCGGGACGCATCCTCTCGCACGTGTTTTTACTCGACTAGCCTGCGGGATGCATCCTCTCGCACGTGTTTTTACTCGACTAGCCTGCGGGATGCATCCTCTCGCACGTGTTTTTACTCGACTACCCTGCGGGATGCATCCTCTCGCACGTGTTTTTGCTCGACTATCCATGCGCATCCCAAAAAACCTGCGCATGCGCATCCCACAAAACCTGCGCATGCGCATCCCACAAAACCTGCGCATGCGCATCCCACAAAACCTCGCACGTGTTTTTACTCGACTAGCCTGCGGGATGCATCCTCTCGCACGTGTTTTTGCTCGACTAGCCTGCGGGACGCATCCTCTCGCACGTGTTTTTACTCGACTAGCCTGCGGGATGCATCCTCTCGCACGTGTTTTTACTCGACTAGCCTGCGGGATGCATGCTCTCGCGCGTGTTTTTGCTCGACTAGCCTGCGGGACGCATCCTCTCGCACGTGTTTTTACTCGACTAGCCTGCGGGATGCATCCTCTCGCACGTGTTTTTACTCGACTAGCCTGCGGGATGCATCCTCTCGCACGTGTTTTTACTCGACTAGCCTGCGGGATGCATCCTCTCGCACGTGTTTTTACTCGACTAGCCTGCGGGATGCATCCTCTCGCACGTGTTTTTACTCGACTAGCCTGCGGGATGCATCCTCTCGCACGTGTTTTTGCTCGACTAGCCTGCGGGATGCATCCTCTCGCACGTGTTTTTGCTCGACTAGCCTGCGGGACGCATCCTCTCGCACGTGTTTTTACTCGACTAGCCTGCGGGATGCATCCTCTCGCACGTGTTTTTACTCGACTAGCCTGCGGGATGCATCCTCTCGCACGTGTTTTTACTCGACTAGCTTGCGGGATGCATCCTCTCGCACGTGTTTTTGCTCGACTAGCCTGCGGGATGCATCCTCTCGCACGTGTTTTTGCTCGACTAGCCTGCGGGACGCATCCTCTCGCACGTGTTTTTACTCGACTAGCCTGCGGGATGCATCCTCTCGCACGTGTTTTTACTCGACTAGCCTGCGGGAAGCATCCTCTTGCACGTGTTTTTACTCGACTAGCCTGCGGGATGCATCCTCTCGCACGTGTTTTTACTCGACTAGCCTGCAGGATGCATCCTCTCGCACGTGTTTTTACTCGACTAGCCTGCGGGATGCATCCTCTCGCACGTGTTTTTGCTCGACTAGCCTGCGGGATGCATCCTCTCGCACGTGTTTTTGCTCGACTAGCCTGCGGGATGCATCCTTTCGCACGTGTTTTTGCTCGACTAGCCTG
Source organism: Lasioglossum baleicum (assembly GCF_051020765.1). Taxonomy (NCBI): domain Eukaryota; kingdom Metazoa; phylum Arthropoda; class Insecta; order Hymenoptera; family Halictidae; genus Lasioglossum; species Lasioglossum baleicum. The sequence goes on along the minus strand of NW_027469474.1, from coordinate 75,140 downwards.
CGGGAAGCATCCTCTTGCACGTGTTTTTACTCGACTAGCCTGCGGGATGCATCCTTTCGCACGTGTTTTTGCTCGACTAGAATGCGGGATGCATCCTCTCGCACGTGTTTTTACTCGACTAGCCTGCGGGATGCATCCTCTCGCACGTGTTTTTACTCGACTACCCTGCGGGATGCATCCTCTCGCACGTGTTTTTGCTCGACTATCCATGCACATCCCAAAAAACCTGCGCATGCGCATCCCACAAAACCTGCGCATGCGCATCCCGCAAAACCTCGCACGTGTTTTTACTCGACTAGCCTGCGGGATGCATCCTCTCGCACGTGTTTTTACTCGACTAGCCTGCGGGATGCATCCTCTCGCACGTGTTTTTGCTCGACTAGCCTGCGGGATGCATCCTCTCGCACGTGTTTTTGCTCGACTAGCCTGCGGGACGCATCCTCTCGCACGTGTTTTTACTCGACTAGCCTGCGGGATGCATCCTCTCGCACGTGTTTTTACTCGACTAGCCTGCGGGAAGCATCCTCTTGCACGTGTTTTTACTCGACTACCCTGCGGGATGCATCCTCTCGCACGTGTTTTTACTCGACTAGCCTGCAGGATGCATCCTCTCGCACGTGTTTTTACTCGACTAGCCTGCGGGATGCATCCTCTCGCACGTGTTTTTGCTCGACTAGCCTGCGGGATGCATCCTCTCGCACGTGTTTTTGCTCGACTAGCCTGCGGGATGCATCCTCTCGCACGTGTTTTTGCTCGACTAGCCTGCGGGATGCATCCTCTCGCACGTGTTTTTACTCGACTAGCCTGCGGGATGCATCCTCTCGCACGTGTTTTTACTCGACTACCCTGCGGGATGCATCCTCTCGCACGTGTTTTTGCTCGACTATCCATGCGCATCCCAAAAAACCTGCGCATGCGCATCCCACAAAACCTGCGCATGCGCATCCCACAAAACCTGTGCATGCGCATCCCACAAAACCTCGCACGTGTTTTTACTCGACTAGCCTGCGGGATGCATCCTCTCGCACGTGTTTTTACTCGACTAGCCTGCGGGATGCATCCTCTCGCACGTGTTTTTGCTCGACTAGCCTGCGGGATGCATCCTCTCGCACGTGTTTTTGCTCGACTAGCCTGCGGGACGCATCCTCTCGCACGTGTTTTTACTCGACTAGCCTGCGGGATGCATCCTCTCGCACGTGTTTTTACTCGACTAGCCTGCGGGAAGCATCCTCTTGCACGTGTTTTTACTCGACTACCCTGCGGGAAGCATCCTCTTGCACGTGTTTTTACTCGACTAGCATGCGGGATGCATCCTCTCGCACGTGTTTTTACTCGACTAGACTGCGGGAAGCATCCTCTCGCACGTGTTTTTACTCGACTAGCCTGCGGGATGCATCCTCTCGCACGTGTTTTTACTCGACTAGCCTGCGGGATGCATCCTCTCGCACGTGTTTTTACTCGACTAGCCTGCGGGAAGCATCCTCTTGCACGTGTTTTTACTCGACTAGCATGCGGGATGCATCCTCTCGCACGTGTTTTTACTCGACTAGCCTGCGGGAAGCATCCTCTCGCACGTGTTTTTACTCGACTAGCCTGCGGGATGCATCCTCTCGCACGTGTTTTTACTCGACTAGCCTGCGGGAAGCATCCTCTTGCACGTGTTTTTACTCGACTAGCCTGCGGGATGCATCCTCTCGCACGTGTTTTTACTCGACTAGCCTGCAGGATGCATCCTCTCGCACGTGTTTTTGCTCGACTAGCCTGCGGGATGCATCCTCTCGCACGTGTTTTTACTCGACTAGCCTGCGGGAAGCATCCTCTCGCACGTGTTTTTACTCGACTAGCCTGCGGGATGCATCCTCTCGCACGTGTTTTTACTCGACTAGCCTGCGGGATGCATCCTCTCGTACGTGTTTTTACTCGACTAGCCTGCAGGATGCATCCTCTTGCACGTGTTTTTACTCGACTAGCCTGCGGGATGCATCCTCTCGCACGTGTTTTTGCTCGACTAGCCTGCTGGATGCATCCTCTCGCACGTGTTTTTACTCGACTAGCCTGCGGGATGCATCCTCCCGCACGTGTTTTTACTCCACTAGCCTGCGGGATACATCCTCTCGCACGTGTTTTTGCTCGACTAGCCTGCGGGATGCATCCTCTCGCACGTGTTTTTGCTCGACTAGCCTGCGGGATGCATCCTCTCGCACGTGTTTTTGCTCGACTAGGCATGCGCATCCCAAAAAACCTGCGCATGCGCATCCCACAAAACCTGCGCATGCGCATCCCACAAAACCTCGCACGTGTTTTTACTCGACTAGCCTGCGGGATGCATCCTCTCGCACGTGTTTTTACTCGACTAGCCTGCGGGATGCATCCTCTCGCACGTGTTTTTACTCGACTAGCCTGCGGGATGCATCGTCTCGCACGTGTTTTTGCTCGACTAGCCTGCGGGATGCATCCTCTCGCACGTGTTTCTACTCGACTAGCCTGCGGGATTCATCCTCTCGCTCGTGTTTTTACTCGACTAGCCTGCGGGATGCATCCTCTCGCACGTGTTTTTGCTCGACTAGCCTGCTGGATGCATCCTCTCGCACGTGTTTTTACTCGACTAGCCTGCGGGATGCATCCTCTCGCACGTGTTTTTACTCGACTAGCCTGCGGGAAGCATCCTCTTGCACGTGTTTTTACTCGACTAGCCTGCGGGACGCATCCTCTCGCACGTGTTTTTACTCGACTAGCCTGCGGGATGCATCCTCTCGCACGTGTTTTTACTCGACTAGCCTGCGGGAAGCATCCTCTTGCACGTGTTTTTACTCGACTACCCTGCGGGATGCATCCTCTCGCACGTGTTTTTACTCGACTAGCCTGCAGGATGCATCCTCTCGCACGTGTTTTTACTCGACTAGCCTGCAGGATGCATCCTCTCGCACGTGTTTTTGCTCGACTAGCCTGCGGGATGCATCCTCTCGCACGTGTTTTTACTCGACTAGCCTGCGGGAAGCATCCTCTTGCACGTGTTTTTACTCGACTAGCCTGCGGGATGCATCCTCTCGCACGTGTTTTTACTCGACTAGCCTGCGGGAAGCATCCTCTCGCACGTGTTTTTACTCGACTAGCCTGCGGGATGCATCCTCTCGCACGTGTTTTTACTCGACTAGCCTGCGGGATGCATCCTCTCGTACGTGTTTTTACTCGACTAGTCTGCGGGAAGCATCCTCTTGCACGTGTTTTTACTCGACTAGCCTGCGGGATGCATCCTCTCGCACGTGTTTTTACTCGACTAGCCTGCAGGATGCATCCTCTCGCACGTGTTTTTGCTCGACTAGCCTGCGGGATGCATCCTCTCGCACGTGTTTTTACTCGACTAGCCTGCGGGAAGCATCCTCTCGCACGTGTTTTTACTCGACTAGCCTGCGGGATGCATCCTCTTGCACGTGTTTTTACTCGACTAGCCTGCGGGATGCATCCTCTCGCACGTGTTTTTACTCGACTAGCCTGCGGGATGCATCCTCTCGCACGTGTTTTTGCTCGACTAGCCTGCGGGATGCATCCTCTCGCACGTGTTTTTGCTCGACTAGCCTGCGGGATGCATCCTTTCGCACGTGTTTTTGCTCGACTAGCCTGCGGGATGCATCCTCTCGCACGTGTTTTTTCTCGACTAGCCTGCGGGATGCATCCTCTCGCACGTGTTTTTACTCGACTACCCTGCGGGATGCATCCTCTCGCACGTGTTTTTGCTCGACTATCCATGCGCATCCCAAAAAACCTGCGCATGCGCATCCCACAAAACCTGCGCTTGCGCATCCCACAAAACCTGCGCATGCGCATCCCACAAAACCTCGCACGTGTTTTTACTCGACTAGCCTGCGGGATGCATCCTCTCGCACGTGTTTTTACTCGACTAGCCTGCGGGATGCATCCTCTCGCACGTGTTTTTGCTCGACTAGCCTGCGGGATGCATCCTCTCGCACGTGTTTTTGCTCGACTAGCCTGCGGGACGCATCCTCTCGCACGTGTTTTTACTCGACTAGCCTGCGGGATGCATCCTCTCGCACGTGTTTTTACTCGACTAGCCTGCGGGAAGCATCCTCTTGCACGTGTTTTTACTCGACTACCCTGCGGGATGCATCCTCTCGCACGTGTTTTTACTCGACTAGCCTGCAGAATGCATCCTCTCGCACGTGTTTTTACTCGACTAGCCTGCGGGATGCATCCTCTCGCACGTGTTTTTGCTCGACTAGCCTGCGGGATGCATCCTCTCGCACGTGTTTTTACTCGACTAGCCTGCGGGAAGCATCCTCTTGCACGTGTTTTTACTCGACTAGCCTGCGGGATGCATCCTCTCGCACGTGTTTTTACATGACTAGCCTGCGGGATGCATCCTCTCGCACGTGTTTTTACTCGACTAGCCTGCAGGATGCATCCTCTCGCAAGTGTTTTTACTCGACTAGCCTGCGGGAAGCATCCTCTTGCACGTGTTTTTACTCGACTAGCATGCGGGATGCATCCTCTCGCACGTGTTTTTACTCGACTAGCCTGCGGGAAGCATTCTCTCGCACGTGTTTTTACTCGACTAGCCTGCGGGATGCATCCTCTCGCACGTGTATTTACTCGACTAGCCTGCGGGATGCATCCTCTCGCACGTGTTTTTGCTCGACTAGCCTGCGGGACGCATCCTCTCGCACGTGTTTTTACTCGACTAGCCTGCGGGATGCATCCTCTCGCACGTGTTTTTACTCGACTAGCCTGCGGGATGCATCCTCTCGCACGTGTTTTTACTCGACTAGCCTGCGGGATGCATCCTCTCGCACGTGTTTTTGCTCGACTAGCATGCGGGATGCATCCTCTCGCACGTGTTTTTGCTCGACTAGCCTGCGGGACGCATCCTCTCGCACGTGTTTTTACTCGACTAGCCTGCGGGATGCATCCTCTCGCACGTGTTTTTACTCGACTAGCCTGCGGGATGCATCCTCTCGCACGTGTTTTTACTCGACTAGCCTGCGGGATGCATCCTCTCGCACGTGTTTTTGCTCGACTAGCCTGCGGGATGCATCCTTTCGCACGTGTTTTTGCTCGACTAGCCTGCGGGATGCATCCTCTCGCACGTGTTTTTACTCGACTAGCCTGCGGGATGCATCCTCTCGCACGTGTTTTTACTCGACTAGCCTGCGGGAAGCATCCTCTTGCACGTGTTTTTACTCGACTAGCATGCGGGATGCATCCTCTCGCACGTGTTTTTACTCGACTAGCCTGCGGGAAGCATCCTCTCGCACGTGTTTTTACTCGACTAGCCTGCGGGATGCATCCTCTCGCACGTGTTTTTACTCGACTAGCCTGCGGGAAGCATCCTCTTGCACGTGTTTTTACTCGACTAGCCTGCGGGATGCATCCTCTCGCACGTGTTTTTACTCGACTAGCCTGCAGGATGCATCCTCTCGCACGTGTTTTTGCTCGACTAGCCTGCGGGATGCATCCTCTCGCACGTGTTTTTACTCGACTAGCCTGCGGGAAGCATCCTCTCGCACTTGTTTTTACTCGACTAGCCTGCGGGATGCATCCTCTCGCACGTGTTTTTACTCGACTAGCCTGCGGGATGCATCCTCTCGTACGTGTTTTTACTCGACTAGCCTGCAGGATGCATCCTCTTGCACGTGTTTTTACTCGACTAGCCTGCGGGATGCATCCTCTCGCACGTGTTTTTGCTCGACTAGCCTGCTGGATGCATCCTCTCGCACGTGTTTTTACTCGACTAGCCTGCGGGATGCATCCTCCCGCACGTGTTTTTACTCCACTAGCCTGCGGGATACATCCTCTCGCACGTGTTTTTGCTCGACTAGCCTGCGGGATGCATCCTCTCGCACGTGTTTTTGCTCGACTAGCCTGCGGGATGCATCCTCTCGCACGTGTTTTTGCTCGACTAGGCATGCGCATCCCAAAAAACCTGCGCATGCGCATCCCACAAAACCTGCGCATGCGCATCCCACAAAACCTCGCACGTGTTTTTACTCGACTAGCCTGCGGGATGCATCCTCTCGCACGTGTTTTTACTCGACTAGCCTGCGGGATGCATCCTCTCGCACGTGTTTTTACTCGACTAGCCTGCGGGATGCATCGTCTCGCACGTGTTTTTGCTCGACTAGCCTGCGGGATGCATCCTCTCGCACGTGTTTCTACTCGACTAGCCTGCGGGATTCATCCTCTCGCTCGTGTTTTTACTCGACTAGCCTGCGGGATGCATCCTCTCGCACGTGTTTTTGCTCGACTAGCCTGCTGGATGCATCCTCTCGCACGTGTTTTTACTCGACTAGCCTGCGGGATGCATCCTCTCGCACGTGTTTTTACTCGACTAGCCTGCGGGAAGCATCCTCTTGCACGTGTGTTTACTCGACTAGCCTGCGGGACGCATCCTCTCGCACGTGTTTTTACTCGACTAGCCTGCGGGATGCATCCTCTCGCACGTGTTTTTACTCGACTAGCCTGCGGGAAGCATCCTCTTGCACGTGTTTTTACTCGACTACCCTGCGGGATGCATCCTCTCGCACGTGTTTTTACTCGACTAGCCTGCAGGATGCATCCTCTCGCACGTGTTTTTACTCGACTAGCCTGCAGGATGCATCCTCTCGCACGTGTTTTTGCTCGACTAGCCTGCGGGATGCATCCTCTCGCACGTGTTTTTACTCGACTAGCCTGCGGGAAGCATCCTGTTGCACGTGTTTTTACTCGACTAGCCTGCGGGATGCATCCTCTCGCACGTGTTTTTACTCGACTAGCCTGCGGGAAGCATCCTCTCGCACGTGTTTTTACTCGACTAGCCTGCGGGATGCATCCTCTCGCACGTGTTTTTACTCGACTAGCCTGCAGGATGCATCCTCTCGCACGTGTTTTTGCTCGACTAGCCTGCGGGATGCATCCTCTCGCACGTGTTTTTACTCGACTAGCCTGCGGGAAGCATCCTCTCGCACGTGTTTTTACTCGACTAGCCTGCGGGATGCATCCTCTTGCACGTGTTTTTACTCGACTAGCCTGCGGGATGCATCCTCTCGCACGTGTTTTTACTCGACTAGCCTGCGGGATGCATCCTCTCGCACGTGTTTTTGCTCGACTAGCCTGCGGGATGCATCCTCTCGCACGTGTTTTTGCTCGACTAGCCTGCGGGATGCATCCTTTCGCACGTGTTTTTGCTCGACTAGCCTGCGGGATGCATCCTCTCGCACGTGTTTTTACTCGACTACCCTGCGGGATGCATCCTCTCGCACGTGTTTTTGCTCGACTATCCATGCGCATCCCAAAAAACCTGCGCATGCGCATCCCACAAAACCTGCGCTTGCGCATCCCACAAAACCTGCGCATGCGCATCCCACAAAACCTCGCACGTGTTTTTACTCGACTAGCCTGCGGGATGCATCCTCTCGCACGTGTTTTTACTCGACTAGCCTGCGGGATGCATCCTCTCGCACGTGTTTTTGCTCGACTAGCCTGCGGGATGCATCCTCTCGCACGTGTTTTTGCTCGACTAGCCTGCGGGACGCATCCTCTCGCACGTGTTTTTACTCGACTAGCCTGCGGGATGCATCCTCTCGCACGTGTTTTTACTCGACTAGCCTGCGGGAAGCATCCTCTTGCACGTGTTTTTACTCGACTACCCTGCGGGATGCATCCTCTCGCACGTGTTTTTACTCGACTAGCCTGCAGAATGCATCCTCTCGCACGTGTTTTTACTCGACTAGCCTGCGGGATGCATCCTCTCGCACGTGTTTTTACTCGACTAGCCTGCGGGAAGCATCCTCTTGCACGTGTTTTTACTCGACTAGCATGCGGGATGCATCCTCTCGCACGTGTTTTTACTCGACTAGCCTGCGGGAAGCATCCTCTCGCACGTGTTTTTACTCGACTAGCCTGCGGGATGCATCCTCTCGCACGTGTTTTTACTCGACTAGCCTGCGGGAAGCATCCTCTTGCACGTGTTTTTACTCGACTAGCCTGCGGGATGCATCCTCTCGCACGTGTTTTTACTCGACTAGACTGCAGGATGCATCCTCTCGCACGTGTTTTTGCTCGACTAGCCTGCGGGATGCATCCTCTCGCACGTGTTTTTACTCGACTAGCCTGCGGGAAGCATCCTCTCGCACGTGTTTTTACTCGACTAGCCTGCGGGATGCATCCTCTCGCACGTGTTTTTACTCGACTAGCCTGCGGGATGCATCCTCTCGTACGTGTTTTTACTCGACTAGCCTGCAGGATGCATCCTCTTGCACGTGTTTTTACTCGACTAGCCTGCGGGATGCATCCTCCCGCACGTGTTTTTGCTCGACTAGCCTGCTGGATGCATCCTCTCGCACGTGTTTTTACTCGACTAGCCTGCGGGATGCATCCTCCCGCACGTGTTTTTACTCCACTAGCCTGCGGGATACATCCTCTCGCACGTGTTTTTGCTCGACTAGCCTGCGGGATGCATCCTCTCGCACGTGTTTTTGCTCGACTAGCCTGCGGGATGCATCCTCTCGCACGTGTTATTGCTCGACTAGGCATGCGCATCCCAAAAAACCTGCGCATGCGCATCCCACAAAACCTGCGCATGCGCATCCCACAAAACCTCGCACGTGTTTTTACTCGACTAGCCTGCGGGATGCATCCTCTCGCACGTGTTTTTACTCGACTAGCCTGCGGGATGCATCCTCTCGCACGTGTTTTTACTCGACTAGCCTGCGGGATGCATCGTCTCGCACGTGTTTTTGCTCGACTAGCCTGCGGGATGCATCCTCTCGCACGTGTTTCTACTCGACTAGCCTGCGGGATTCATCCTCTCGCTCGTGTTTTTACTCGACTAGCCTGCGGGATGCATCCTCTCGCACGTGTTTTTGCTCGACTAGCCTGCTGGATGCATCCTCTCGCACGTGTTTTTACTCGACTAGCCTGCGGGATGCATCCTCTCGCACGTGTTTTTACTCGACTAGCCTGCGGGAAGCATCCTCTTGCACGTGTTTTTACTCGACTAGCCTGCGGGACGCATCCTCTCGCACGTGTTTTTACTCGACTAGCCTGCGGGATGCATCCTCTCGCACGTGTTTTTACTCGACTAGCCTGCGGGAAGCATCCTCTTGCACGTGTTTTTACTCGACTACCCTGCGGGATGCATCCTCTCGCACGTGTTTTTACTCGACTAGCCTGCAGGATGCATCCTCTCGCACGTGTTTTTACTCGACTAGCCTGCAGGATGCATCCTCTCGCACGTGTTTTTGCTCGACTAGCCTGCGGGATGCATCCTCTCGCACGTGTTTTTACTCGACTAGCCTGCGGGAAGCATCCTCTTGCACGTGTTTTTACTCGACTAGCCTGCGGGATGCATCCTCTCGCACGTGTTTTTACTCGACTAGCCTGCGGGAAGCATCCTCTCGCACGTGTTTTTACTCGACTAGCCTGCGGGATGCATCCTCTCGCACGTGTTTTTACTCGACTAGCCTGCGGGATGCATCCTCTCGTACGTGTTTTTACTCGACTAGTCTGCGGGAAGCATCCTCTTGCACGTGTTTTTACTCGACTAGCCTGCGGGATGCATCCTCTCGCACGTGTTTTTACTCGACTAGCCTGCAGGATGCATCCTCTCGCACGTGTTTTTGCTCGACTAGCCTGCGGGATGCATCCTCTCGCACGTGTTTTTACTCGACTAGCCTGCGGGAAGCATCCTCTCGCACGTGTTTTTACTCGACTAGCCTGCGGGATGCATCCTCTTGCACGTGTTTTTACTCGACTAGCCTGCGGGATGCATCCTCTCGCACGTGTTTTTACTCGACTAGCCTGCGGGATGCATCCTCTCGCACGTGTTTTTGCTCGACTAGCCTGCGGGATGCATCCTCTCGCACGTGTTTTTGCTCGACTAGCCTGCGGGATGCATCCTTTCGCACGTGTTTTTGCTCGACTAGCCTGCGGGATGCATCCTCTCGCACGTGTTTTTACTCGACTAGCCTGCGGGATGCATCCTCTCGCACGTGTTTTTACTCGACTACCCTGCGGGATGCATCCTCTCGCACGTGTTTTTGCTCGACTATCCATGCGCATCCCAAAAAACCTGCGCATGCGCATCCCACAAAACCTGCGCTTGCGCATCCCACAAAACCTGCGCATGCGCATCCCACAAAACCTCGCACGTGTTTTTACTCGACTAGCCTGCGGGATGCATCCTCTCGCACGTGTTTTTACTCGACTAGCCTGCGGGATGCATCCTCTCGCACGTGTTTTTGCTCGACTAGCCTGCGGGATGCATCCTCTCGCACGTGTTTTTGCTCGACTAGCCTCCGGGACGCATCCTCTCGCACGTGTTTTTACTCGACTAGCCTGCGGGATGCATCCTCTCGCACGTGTTTTTACTCGACTAGCCTGCGGGAAGCATCCTCTTGCACGTGTTTTTACTCGACTACCCTGCGGGATGCATCCTCTCGCACGTGTTTTTACTCGACTAGCCTGCAGAATGCATCCTCTCGCACGTGTTTTTACTCGACTAGCCTGCGGGATGCATCCTCTCGCACGTGTTTTTGCTCGACTAGCCTGCGGGATGCATCCTCTCGCACGTGTTTTTACTCGACTAGCCTGCGGGAAGCATCCTCTTGCACGTGTTTTTACTCGACTAGCCTGCGGGATGCATCCTCTCGCACGTGTTTTTACATGACTAGCCTGCGGGATGCATCCTCTCGCACGTGTTTTTACTCGACTAGCCTGCAGGATGCATCCTCTCGCACGTGTTTTTACTCGACTAGCCTGCGGGAAGCATCCTCTTGCACGTGTTTTTACTCGACTAGCATGCGGGATGCATCCTCTCGCACGTGTTTTTACTCGACTAGCCTGCGGGAAGCATCCTCTCGCACGTGTTTTTACTCGACTAGCCTGCGGGATGCATCCTCTCGCACGTGTATTTACTCGACTAGCCTGCGGGATGCATCCTCTCGCACGTGTTTTTGCTCGACTAGCCTGCGGGACGCATCCTCTCGCACGTGTTTTTACTCGACTAGCCTGCGGGATGCATCCTCTCGCACGTGTTTTTACTCGACTAGCCTGCGGGATGCATCCTCTCGCACGTGTTTTTACTCGACTAGCCTGCGGGATGCATCCTCTCGCACGTGTTTTTGCTCGACTAGCCTGCGGGATGCATCCTCTCGCACGTGTTTTTGCTCGACTAGCCTGCGGGACGCATCCTCTCGCACGTGTTTTTACTCGACTAGCCTGCGGGATGCATCCTCTCGCACGTGTTTTTACTCGACTAGCCTGCGGGAAGCATCCTCTTGCACGTGTTTTTACTCGACTAGCCTGCGGGATGCATCCTCTCGCACGTGTTTTTACTCGACTAGCCTGCAGGATGCATCCTCCCGCACGTGTTTTTACTCGACTAGCCTGCGGGATGCATCCTCTCGCACGTGTTTTTGCTCGACTAGCCTGCGGGATGCATCCTTTCGCACGTGTTTTTGCTCGACTAGCCTGCGGGATGCATCCTCTCGCACGTGTTTTTACTCGACTAGCCTGCGGGATGCATCCTCTCGCACGTGTTTTTACTCGACTACCCTGCGGGATGCATCCTCTCGCACGTGTTTTTGCTCGACTATCCATGCGCATCCCAAAAAACCTGCGCATGCGCATCCCACAAAACCTGCGCATGCGCATCCCACAAAACCTGCGCATGCGCATCCCACAAAACCTCGCACGTGTTTTTACTCGACTAGCCTGCGGGATGCATCCTCTCGCACGTGTTTTTACTCGACTAGCCTGCGGGATGCATCCTCTCGCACGTGTTTTTGCTCGACTAGCCTGCGGGATGCATCCTCTCGCACGTGTTTTTGCTCGACTAGCCTGCGGGACGCATCCTCTCGCACGTGTTTTTACTCGACTAGCCTGCGGGATGCATCCTCTCGCACGTGTTTTTACTCGACTAGCCTGCGGGAAGCATCCTCTTGCACGTGTTTTTACTCGACTACCCTGCGGGATGCATCCTCTCGCACGTGTTTTTACTCGACTAGCCTGCAGGATGCATCCTCTCGCACGTGTTTTTACTCGACTAGCCTGCGGGATGCATCCTCTCGCACGTGTTTTTGCTCGACTAGCCTGCGGGATGCATCCTCTCGCACGTGTTTTTGCTCGACTAGCCTGCGGGATGCATCCTCTCGCACGTGTTTTTGCTCGACTAGCCTGCGGGATGCATCCTCTCGCACGTGTTTTTACTCGACTAGCCTGCGGGATGCATCCTCTCGCACGTGTTTTTACTCGACTAGCCTGCGGGATGCATCCTCCCGCACGTGTTTTTACTCCACTAGCCTGCGGGATACATCCTCTCGCACGTGTTTTTGCTCGACTAGCCTGCGGGATGCATCCTCTCGCACGTGTTTTTGCTCGACTAGCCTGCGGGATGCATCCTCTCGCACGTGTTTTTACTCGACTAGCCTGCGGGAAGCATCCTCTCGCACGTGTTTTTACTCGACTAGCCTGCGGGATGCATCCTCTCGCACGTGTTTTTACTCGACTAGCCTGCGGGATGCATCCTCTCGCACGTGTTTTTACTCGACTAGCCTGCAGGATGCATCCTCTTGCACGTGTTTTTACTCGACTAGCCTGCGGGATGCATCCTCTCGCACGTGTTTTTGCTCGACTAGCCTGCTGGATGCATCCTCTCGCACGTGTTTTTACTCGACTAGCCTGCGGGATGCATCCTCCCGCACGTGTTTTTACTCCACTAGCCTGCGGGATACATCCTCTCGCACGTGTTTTTGCTCGACTAGCCTGCGGGATGCATCCTCTCGCACGTGTTTATGCTCGACTAGCCTGCGGGATGCATCCTCTCGCACGTGTTTTTGCTCGACTAGGCATGCGCATCCCAAAAAACCTGCGCATGCGCATCCCACAAAACCTGCGCATGCGCATCCCACAAAACCTCGCACGTGTTTTTACTCGACTAGCCTGCGGGATGCATCCTCTCGCACGTGTTTTTACTCGACTAGCCTGCGGGATGCATCCTCTCGCACGTGTTTTTACTCGACTAGCCTGCGGGATGCATCGTCTCGCACGTGTTTTTGCTCGATTAGCCTGCGGGATGCATCCTCTCGCACGTGTTTTTACTCGACTAGCCTGCGGGATTCATCCTCTCGCACGTGTTTTTACTCGACTAGCCTGCGGGATGCATCCTCTCGCACGTGTTTTTGCTCGACTAGCCTGCTGGATGCATCCTCTCGCACGTGTTTATACTCGACTAGCCTGCGGGATGCATCCTCTCGCACGTGTTTTTACTCGACTAGCCTGCGGGAAGCATCCTCTTGCACGTGTTTTTACTCGACTAGCCTGCGGGATGCATCCTCTCGCACGTGTTTTTACTCGACTAGCCTGCAGGATGCATCCTCTCGCACGTGTTTTTACTCGACTAGCCTGCGGGAAGCATCCTCTTGCACGTGTTTTTACTCGACTAGCCTGCGGGATGCATCCTCTCGCACGTGTTTTTACATGACTAGCCTGCGGGATGCATCCTCTCGCACGTGTTTTTACTCGACTAGCCTGCAGGATGCATCCTCTCGCACGTGTTTTTACTCGACTAGCCTGCGGGAAGCATCCTCTTGCACGTGTTTTTACTCGACTAGCATGCGGGATGCATCCTCTCGCACGTGTTTTTACTCGACTAGCCTGCGGGAAGCATCCTCTCGCACGTGTTTTTACTCGACTAGCCTGCGGGATGCATCCTCTCGCACGTGTTTTTACTCGACTAGCCTGCGGGAAGCATCCTCTTGCACGTGTTTTTACTCGACTAGCCTGCGGGATGCATCCTCTCGCACGTGTTTTTACTCGACTAGCCTGCGGGATGCATCCTCTCGCACGTGTTTTTACTCGACTAGCCTGCGGGAAGCATCCTCTTGCACGTGTTTTTACTCGACTAGCCTGCGGGATGCATCCTCTCGCACGTGTTTTTACTCGACTAGCCTGTGGGATGCATCCTCTCGCACGTGTTTTTACTCGACTAGCCTGCAGGATGCATCCTCTCGCACGTGTTTTTGCTCGACTAGCCTGCGGGATGCATCCTCTCGCACGTGTTTTTGCTCGACTAGCCTGCGGGATGCATCCTCTCGCACGTGTTTTTACTCGACTAGCCTGCGGGATGCATCCTCTCGCACGTGTTTTTGCTCGACTAGCCTGCGGGATGCATCCTCTCGCACGTGTTTTTGCTCGACTAGCCTGCGGGACGCATCCTCTCGCACGTGTTTTTAGTCGACTAGCCTGCGGGATGCATCCTCTCGCACGTGTTTTTACTCGACTAGCCTGCGGGATGCATCCTCTCGCACGTGTTTTTACTCGACTAGCCTGCGGGATGCATCCTCTCGCACGTGTTTTTGCTCGACTAGCCTGCGGGATGCATCCTCTCGCACGTGTTTTTGCTCGACTAGCCTGCGGGACGCATCCTCTCGCACGTGTTTTTACTCGACTAGCCTGCGGGATGCATCCTCTCGCACGTGTTTTTACTCGACTAGCCTGCGGGAAGCATCCTCTTGCACGTGTTTTTACTCGACTAGCCTGCGGGATGCATCCTCTCGCACGTGTTTTTACTCGACTAGCCTGCAGGATGCATCCTCTCGCACGTGTTTTTACTCGACTAGCCTGCGGGATGCATCCTCTCGCACGTGTTTTTGCTCGACTAGCCTGCGGGATGCATCCTCTCGCACGTGTTTTTACTCGACTAGCCTGCAGGATGCATCCTCTCGCACGTGTTTTTACTCGACTAGCCTGCGCGATGCATCCTCTCGCACGTGTTTTTGCTCGACTAGCCTGCGGGATGCATCCTCTCGCACGTGTTTTTGCTCGACTACACTGCGGGATGCATCCTCTCGCACGTGTTTTTGCTCGACTATCCATGCGCATCCCAAAAAACCTGCGCATGCGCATCCCACAAAACCTGCGCATGCGCATCCCACAAAACCTGCGCATGCGCATCCCACAAAACCTGCGCATGCGCATCCCACAAAACCTCGCACGTGTTTTTACTCGACTAGCCTGCGGGATGCATCCTCTCGCACGTGTTTTTACTCGACTAGCCTGCGGGATGCATCCTCTCGCACGTGTTTTTGCTCGACTAGCCTGCGGGATGCATCCTCTCGCACGTGTTTTTGCTCGACTAGCCTGCGGGACGCATCCTCTCGCACGTGTTTTTACTCGACTAGCCTGCGGGATGCATCCTCTCGCACGTGTTTTTACTCGACTAGCCTGCGGGAAGCATCCTCTTGCACGTGTTTTTACTCGACTACCCTGCGGGATGCATCCTCTCGCACGTGTTTTTACTCGACTAGCCTGCAGGATGCATCCTCTCGCACGTGTTTTTACTCGACTAGCCTGCGGGATGCATCCTCTCGCACGTGCTTTTGCTCGACTAGCCTGCGGGATGCATCCTCTCGCACGTGTTTTTGCTCGACTAGCCTGCGGGATGCATCCTCTCGCACTTGTTTTTGCTCGACTAGCCTGCGGGATGCATCCTCTCGCACGTGTTTTTACTCGACTAGCCTGCGGGATGCATCCTCTCGCACGTGTTTTTACTCGACTACCCTGCGGGATGCATCCTCTCGCACGTGTTTTTGCTCGACTATCCATGCGCATCCCAAAAAACCTGCGCATGCGCATCCCACAAAACCTGCGCATGCGCATCCCACAAAACCTGCGCATGCGCATCCCACAAAACCTGTGCATGCGCATCCCACAAAACCTCGCACGTGTTTTTACTCGACTAGCCTGCGGGATGCATCCTCTCGCACGTGTTTTTACTCGACTAGCCTGCGGGATGCATCCTCTCGCACGTGTTTTTGCTCGACTAGCCTGCGGGATGCATCCTCTCGCACGTGTTTTTGCTCGAATAGCCTGCGGGACGCATCCTCTCGCACGTGTTTTTACTCGACTAGCCTGCGGGATGCATCCTCTCGCACGTGTTTTTACTCGACTAGCCTGCGGGAAGCATCCTCTTGCACGTGTTTTTACTCGACTACCCTGCGGGAAGCATCCTCTTGCACGTGTTTTTACTCGACTAGCATGCGGGATGCATTCTCTCGCACGTGTTTTTACTCGACTAGCCTGCGGGAAGCATCCTCTCGCACGTGTTTTTACTCGACTAGCCTGCGGGATGCAACCTCTCGCACGTGTTTTTACTCGACTAGCCTGCGGGATGCATCCTCTCGCACGTGTTTTTACTCGACTAGCCTGCGGGAAGCATCCTCTTGCACGTGTTTTTACTCGACTAGCATGCGGGATGCATCCTCTCGCACGTGTTTTTACTCGACTAGCCTGCGGGATGCATCCTCTCGTACGTGTTTTTACTCGACTAGCCTGCAGGATGCATCCTCTTGCACGTGTTTTTACTCGACTAGCCTGCGGGATGCATCCTCTCGCACGTGTTTTTACTCGACTAGCCTGCAGGATGCATCCTCTCGCACGTGTTTTTGCTCGACTAGCCTGCGGGATGCATCCTCTCGCACGTGTTTTTACTCGACTAGCCTGCGGGAAGCATCCTCTCGCACGTGTTTTTACTCGACTAGCCTGCGGGATGCATCCTCTCGCACGTGTTTTTACTCGACTAGCCTGCGGGATGCATCCTCTCGTACGTGTTTTTACTCGACTAGCCTGCAGGATGCATCCTCTTGCACGTGTTTTTACTCGACTAGCCTGCGGGATGCATCCTCTCGCACGTGTTTTTGCTCGACTAGCCTGCTGGATGCATCCTCTCGCACGTGTTTTTACTCGACTAGCCTGCGGGATGCATCCCCCCGCACGTGTTTTTACTCCACTAGCCTGCGGGATACATCCTCTCGCACGTGTTTTTGCTCGACTAGCCTGCGGGATGCATCCTCTCGCACGTGTTTTTGCTCGACTAGCCTGCGGGATGCATCCTCTCGCACGTGTTTTTGCTCGACTAGGCATGCGCATCCCAAAAAACCTGCGCATGCGCATCCCACAAAACCTGCGCATGCGCATCCCACAAAACCTCGCACGTGTTTTTACTCGACTAGCCTGCGGGATGCATCCTCGCGCACGTGTTTTTACTCGACTAGCCTGCGGGATGCATCCTCTCGCACGTGTTTTTACTCGACTAGCCTGCGGGATGCATCGTCTCGCACGTGTTTTTGCTCGACTAGCCTGCGGGATGCATCCTCTCGCACGTGTTTCTACTCGACTAGCCTGCGGGATTCATCCTCTCGCTCGTGTTTTTACTCGACTAGCCTGCGGGATGCATCCTCTCGCACGTGTTTTTGCTCGACTAGCCTGCTGGATGCATCCTCTCGCACGTGTTTTTACTCGACTAGCCTGCAGGATGCATCCTCTCGCACGTGTTTTTACTCGACTAGCCTGCGGGAAGCATCCTCTTGCACGTGTTTTTACTCGACTAGCCTGCGGGACGCATCCTCTCGCACGTGTTTTTACTCGACTAGCCTGCGGGATGCATCCTCTCGCACGTGTTTTTACTCGACTAGCCTGCGGGAAGCATCCTCTTGCACGTGTTTTTACTCGACTACCCTGCGGGATGCATCCTCTCGCACGTGTTTTTACTCGACTAGCCTGCAGGATGCATCCTCTCGCACGTGTTTTTACTCGACTAGCCTGCAGGATGCATCCTCTCGCACGTGTTTTTGCTCGACTAGCCTGCGGGATGCATCCTCTCGCACGTGTTTTTACTCGACTAGCCTGCGGGAAGCATCCTCTTGCACGTGTTTTTACTCGACTAGCCTGCGGGATGCATCCTCTCACACGTGTTTTTACTCGACTAGCCTGCGGGAAGCATCCTCTCGCACGTGTTTTTACTCGACTAGCCTGCGGGATGCATCCTCTCGCACGTGTTTTTACTCGACTAGCCTGCGGGATGCATCCTCTCGTACGTGTTTTTACTCGACTAGTCTGCGGGAAGCATCCTCTTGCACGTGTTTTTACTCGACTAGCCTGCGGGATGCATCCTCTCGCACGTGTTTTTACTCGACTAGCCTGCAGGATGCATCCTCTCGCACGTGTTTTTGCTCGACTAGCCTGCGGGATGCATCCTCTCGCACGTGTTTTTACTCGACTAGCCTGCGGGAAGCATCCTCTCGCACGTGTTTTTACTCGACTAGCCTGCGGGATGCATCCTCTTGCACGTGTTTTTACTCGACTAGCCTGCGGGATGCATCCTCTCGCACGTGTTTTTACTCGACTAGCCTGCGGGATGCATCCTCTCGCACGTGTTTTTGCTCGACTAGCCTGCGGGATGCATCCTCTCGCACGTGTTTTTGCTCGACTAGCCTGCGGGATGCATCCTTTCGCACGTGTTTTTGCTCGACTAGCCTGCGGGATGCATCCTCTCGCACGTGTTTTTACTCGACTAGCCTGCGGGATGCATCCTCTCGCACGTGTTTTTACTCGACTACCCTGCGGGATGCATCCTCTCGCACGTGTTTTTGCTCGACTATCCATGCGCATCCCAAAAAACCTGCGCATGCGCATCCCACAAAACCTGCGCTTGCGCATCCCACAAAACCTGCGCATGCGCATCCCACAAAACCTCGCACGTGTTTTTACTCGACTAGCCTGCGGGATGCATCCTCTCGCACGTGTTTTTACTCGACTAGCCTGCGGGATGCATCCTCTCGCACGTGTTTTTGCTCGACTAGCCTGCGGGATGCATCCTCTCGCACGTGTTTTTGCTCGACTAGCCTGCGGGACGCATCCTCTCGCACGTGTTTTTACTCGACTAGCCTGCGGGATGCATCCTCTCGCACGTGTTTTTACTCGACTAGCCTGCGGGAAGCATCCTCTTGCACGTGTTTTTACTCGACTACCCTGCGGGATGCATCCTCTCGCACGTGTTTTTACTCGACTAGCCTGCAGAATGCATCCTCTCGCACGTGTTTTTACTCGACTAGCCTGCGGGATGCATCCTCTCGCACGTGTTTTTGCTCGACTAGCCTGCGGGATGCATCCTCTCGCACGTGTTTTTACTCGACTAGCCTGCGGGAAGCATCCTCTTGCACGTGTTTTTACTCGACTAGCCTGCGGGATGCATCCTCTCGCACGTGTTTTTACATGACTAGCCTGCGGGATGCATCCTCTCGCACGTGTTTTTACTCGACTAGCCTGCAGGATGCATCCTCTCGCACGTGTTTTTACTCGACTAGCCTGCGGGAAGCATCCTCTTGCACGTGTTTTTACTCGACTAGCATGCGGGATGCATCCTCTCGCACGTGTTTTTACTCGACTAGCCTGCGGGAAGCATCCTCTCGCACGTGTTTTTACTCGACTAGCCTGCGGGATGCATCCTCTCGCACGTGTATTTACTCGACTAGCCTGCGGGATGCATCCTCTCGCACGTGTTTTTGCTCGATTAGCCTGCGGGACGCATCCTCTCGCACGTGTTTTTACTCGACTAGCCTGCGGGATGCATCCTCTCGCACGTGTTTTTACTCGACTAGCCTGCGGGATGCATCCTCTCGCACGTGTTTTTACTCGACTAGCCTGCGGGATGCATCCTCTCGCACGTGTTTTTGCTCGACTAGCCTGCGGGATGCATCCTCTCGCACGTGTTTTTGCTCGACTAGCCTGCGGGACGCATCCTCTCGCACGTGTTTTTACTCGACTAGCCTGCGGGATGCATCCTCTCGCACGTGTTTTTACTCGACTAGCCTGCGGGAAGCATCCTCTTGCACGTGTTTTTACTCGACTAGCCTGCGGGATGCATCCTCTCGCACGTGTTTTTACTCGACTAGCCTGCAGGATGCATCCTCTCGCACGTGTTTTTACTCGACTAGCCTGCGGGATGCATCCTCTCGCACGTGTTTTTGCTCGACTAGCCTGCGGGATGCATCCTTTCGCACGTGTTTTTGCTCGACTAGCCTGCGGGATGCATCCTCTCGCACGTGTTTTTACTCGACTAGCCTGCGGGATGCATCCTCTCGCACGTGTTTTTACTCGACTAGCCTGCGGGAAGCATCCTCTTGCACGTGTTTTTACTCGACTAGCATGCGGGATGCATCCTCTCGCACGTGTTTTTACTCGACTAGCCTGCGGGAAGCATCCTCTCGCACGTGTTTTTACTCGACTAGCCTGCGGGATGCATCCTCTCGCACGTGTTTTTACTCGACTAGCCTGCGGGAAGCATCCTCTTGCACGTGTTTTTACTCGACTAGCCTGCGGGATGCATCCTCTCGCACGTGTTTTTACTCGACTAGCCTGCAGGATGCATCCTCTCGCACGTGTTTTTGCTCGACTAGCCTGCGGGATGCATCCTCTCGCACGTGTTTTTACTCGACTAGCCTGCGGGAAGCATCCTCTCGCACGTGTTTTTACTCGACTAGCCTGCGGGATGCATCCTCTCGCACGTGTTTTTACTCGACTAGCCTGCGGGATGCATCCTCTCGTACGTGTTTTTACTCGACTAGCCTGCAGGATGCATCCTCTTGCACGTGTTTTTACTCGACTAGCCTGCGGGATGCATCCTCTCGCACGTGTTTTTGCTCGACTAGCCTGCTGGATGCATCCTCTCGCACGTGTTTTTACTCGACTAGCCTGCGGGATGCATCCTCCCGCACGTGTTTTTACTCCACTAGCCTGCGGGATACATCCTCTCGCACGTGTTTTTGCTCGACTAGCCTGCGGGATGCATCCTCTCGCACGTGTTTTTGCTCGACTAGGCATGCGCATCCCAAAAAACCTGCGCATGCGCATCCCACAAAACCTGCGCATGCGCATCCCACAAAACCTCGCACGTGTTTTTACTCGACTAGCCTGCGGGATGCATCCTCTCGCACGTGTTTTTACTCGACTAGCCTGCGGGATGCATCCTCTCGCACGTGTTTTTACTCGACTAGCCTGCGGGATGCATCGTCTCGCACGTGTTTTTGCTCGACTAGCCTGCGGGATGCATCCTCTCGCACGTGTTTCTACTCGACTAGCCTGCGGGATTCATCCTCTCGCTCGTGTTTTTACTCGACTAGCCTGCGGGATGCATCCTCTCGCACGTGTTTTTGCTCGACTAGCCTGCTGGATGCATCCTCTCGCACGTGTTTTTACTCGACTAGCCTGCGGGATGCATCCTCTCGCACGTGTTTTTACTCGACTAGCCTGCGGGAAGCATCCTCTTGCACGTGTTTTTACTCGACTAGCCTGCGGGACGCATCCTCTCGCACGTGTTTTTACTCGACTAGCCTGCGGGATGCATCCTCTCGCACGTGTTTTTACTCGACTAGCCTGCGGGAAGCATCCTCTTGCACGTGTTTTTACTCGACTACCCTGCGGGATGCATCCTCTCGCACGTGTTTTTACTCGACTAGCCTGCAGGATGCATCCTCTCGCACGTGTTTTTACTCGACTAGCCTGCAGGATGCATCCTCTCGCACGTGTTTTTGCTCGACTAGCCTGCGGGATGCATCCTCTCGCACGTGTTTTTACTCGACTAGCCTGCGGGAAGCATCCTCTTGCACGTGTTTTTACTCGACTAGCCTGCGGGATGCATCCTCTCGCACGTGTTTTTACTCGACTAGCCTGCGGGAAGCATCCTCTCGCACGTGTTTTTACTCGACTAGCCTGCGGGATGCATCCTCTCGCACGTGTTTTTACTCGACTAGCCTGCGGGAAGCATCCTCTCGCACGTGTTTTTACTCGACTAGCCTGCGGGATGCATCCTCTCGCACGTGTTTTTACTCGACTAGCCTGCGGGATGCATCCTCTCGTACGTGTTTTTACTCGACTAGTCTGCGGGAAGCATCCTCTTGCACGTGTTTTTACTCGACTAGCCTGCGGGATGCATCCTCTCGCACGTGTTTTTACTCGACTAGCCTGCAGGATGCATCCTCTCGCACGTGTTTTTGCTCGACTAGCCTGCGGGATGCATCCTCTCGCACGTGTTTTTACTCGACTAGCCTGCGGGAAGCATCCTCTCGCACGTGTTTTTACTCGACTAGCCTGCGGGATGCATCCTCTTGCACGTGTTTTTACTCGACTAGCCTGCGGGATGCATCCTCTCGCACGTGTTTTTACTCGACTAGCCTGCGGGATGCATCCTCTCGCACGTGTTTTTGCTCGACTAGCCTGCGGGATGCATCCTCTCGCACGTGTTTTTGCTCGACTAGCCTGCGGGATGCATCCTTTCGCACGTGTTTTTGCTCGACTAGCCTGCGGGATGCATCCTCTCGCACGTGTTTTTACTCGACTAGCCTGCGGGATGCATCCTCTCGCACGTGTTTTTACTCGACTACCCTGCGGGATGCATCCTCTCGCACGTGTTTTTGCTCGACTATCCATGCGCATCCCAAAAAACCTGCGCATGCGCATCCCACAAAACCTGCGCTTGCGCATCCCACAAAACCTGCGCATGCGCATCCCACAAAACCTCGCACGTGTTTTTACTCGACTAGCCTGCGGGATGCATCCTCTCGCACGTGTTTTTACTCGACTAGCCTGCGGGATGCATCCTCTCGCACGTGTTTTTGCTCGACTAGCCTGCGGGATGCATCCTCTCGCACGTGTTTTTGCTCGACTAGCCTGCGGGACGCATCCTCTCGCACGTGTTTTTACTCGACTAGCCTGCGGGATGCATCCTCTCGCACGTGTTTTTACTCGACTACCCTGCGGGATGCATCCTCTCGCACGTGTTTTTACTCGACTAGCCTGCAGAATGCATCCTCTCGCACGTGTTTTTACTCGACTAGCCTGCGGGATGCATCCTCTCGCACGTGTTTTTACTCGACTAGCCTGCGGGAAGCATCCTCTTGCACGTGTTTTTACTCGACTAGCATGCGGGATGCATCCTCTCGCACGTGTTTTTACTCGACTAGCCTGCGGGAAGCATCCTCTCGCACGTGTTTTTACTCGACTAGCCTGCGGGATGCATCCTCTCGCACGTGTTTTTACTCGACTAGCCTGCGGGAAGCATCCTCTTGCACGTGTTTTTACTCGACTAGCCTGCGGGATGCATCCTCTCGCACGTGTTTTTACTCGACTAGCCTGCAGGATGCATCCTCTCGCACGTGTTTTTGCTCGACTAGCCTGCGGGATGCATCCTCTCGCACGTGTTTTTACTCGACTAGCCTGCGGGAAGCATCCTCTCGCACGTGTTTTTACTCGACTAGCCTGCGGGATGCATCCTCTCGCACTTGTTTTTACTCGACTAGCCTGCGGGATGCATCCTCTCGTACGTGTTTTTACTCGACTAGCCTGCAGGATGCATCCTCTTGCACGTGTTTTTACTCGACTAGCCTGCGGGATGCATCCTCTCGCACGTGTTTTTGCTCGACTAGCCTGCTGGATGCATCCTCTCGCACGTGTTTTTACTCGACTAGCCTGCGGGATGCATCCTCCCGCACGTGTTTTTACTCCACTAGCCTGCGGGATACATCCTCTCGCACGTGTTTTTGCTCGACTAGCCTGCGGGATGCATCCTCTCGCACGTGTTTTTGCTCGACTAGCCTGCGGGATGCATCCTCTCGCACGTGTTTTTGCTCGACTAGGCATGCGCATCCCAAAAAACCTGCGCATGCGCATCCCACAAAACCTGCGCATGCGCATCCCACAAAACCTCGCACGTGTTTTTACTCGACTAGCCTGCGGGATGCATCCTCTCGCACGTGTTTTTACTCGACTAGCCTGCGGGATGCATCCTCTCGCACGTGTTTTTACTCGACTAGCCTGCGGCATGCATCGTCTCGCACGTGTTTTTGCTCGACTAGCCTGCGGGATGCATCCTCTCGCACGTGTTTCTACTCGACTAGCCTGCGGGATTCATCCTCTCGCTCGTGTTTTTACTCGACTAGCCTGCGGGATGCATCCTCTCGCACGTGTTTTTACTCGACTAGCCTGCGGGATGCATCCTCTCGTACGTGTTTTTACTCGACTAGCCTGCAGGATGCATCCTCTTGCACGTGTTTTTACTCGACTAGCCTGCGGGATGCATCCTCTCGCACGTGTTTTTGCTCGACTAGCCTGCTGGATGCATCCTCTCGCACGTGTTTTTACTCGACTAGCCTGCGGGATGCATCCTCTCGCACGTGTTTTTGCTCGACTAGCCTGCGGGATGCATCCTCTCGCACGTGTTTTTGCTCGACTAGGCATGCGCATCCCAAAAAACCTGCGCATGCGCATCCCACAAAACCTGCGCATGCGCATCCCACAAAACCTCGCACGTGTTTTTACTCGACTAGCCTGCGGGATGCATCCTCTCGCACGTGTTTTTACTCGACTAGCCTGCGGGATGCATCCTCTCGCACGTGTTTTTACTCGACTAGCCTGCGGGATGCATCGTCTCGCACGTGTTTTTGCTCGACTAGCCTGCGGGATGCATCCTCTCGCACGTGTTTCTACTCGACTAGCCTGCGGGATTCATCCTCTCGCTCGTGTTTTTACTCGACTAGCCTGCGGGATGCATCCTCTCGCACGTGTTTTTGCTCGACTAGCCTGCTGGATGCATCCTCTCGCACGTGTTTTTACTCGACTAGCCTGCGGGATGCATCCTCTCGCACGTGTTTTTACTCGACTAGCCTGCGGGAAGCATCCTCTTGCACGTGTTTTTACTCGACTAGCCTGCGGGACGCATCCTCTCGCACGTGTTTTTAATCGACTAGCCTGCGGGATGCATCCTCTCGCACGTGTTTTTACTCGACTAGCCTGCGGGAAGCATCCTCTTGCACGTGTTTTTACTCGACTACCCTGCGGGATGCATCCTCTCGCACGTGTTTTTACTCGACTAGCCTGCAGGATGCATCCTCTCGCACGTGTTTTTACTCGACTAGCCTGCAGGATGCATCCTCTCGCACGTGTTTTTGCTCGACTAGCCTGCGGGATGCATCCTCTCGCACGTGTTTTTACTCGACTAGCCTGCGGGAAGCATCCTCTTGCACGTGTTTTTACTCGACTAGCCTGCGGGATGCATCCTCTCGCACGTGTTTTTACTCGACTAGCCTGCGGGAAGCATCCTCTCGCACGTGTTTTTACTCGACTAGCCTGCGGGATGCATCCTCTCGCACGTGTTTTTACTCGACTAGCCTGCGGGATGCATCCTCTCGTACGTGTTTTTACTCGACTAGTCTGCGGGAAGCATCCTCTTGCACGTGTTTTTACTCGACTAGCCTGCGGGATGCATCCTCTCGCACGTGTTTTTACTCGACTAGCCTGCAGGATGCATCCTCTCGCACGTGTTTTTGCTCGACTAGCCTGCGGGATGCATCCTCTCGCACGTGTTTTTACTCGACTAGCCTGCGGGAAGCATCCTCTCGCACGTGTTTTTACTCGACTAGCCTGCGGGATGCATCCTCTTGCACGTGTTTTTAC
The DNA here is from genome assembly GCF_051020765.1 of Lasioglossum baleicum. NCBI lineage: Eukaryota > Metazoa > Arthropoda > Insecta > Hymenoptera > Halictidae > Lasioglossum > Lasioglossum baleicum. The sequence goes on along the minus strand of NW_027469474.1, from coordinate 49,862 downwards.
TCGACTAGCCTGCGGGATGCATCCTCTCGCACGTGTTTTTACTCGACTAGCCTGCGGGATGCATCCTCTCGCACGTGTTTTTGCTCGACTAGCCTGCGGGATGCATCCTCTCGCACGTGTTTTTGCTCGACTAGCCTGCGGGATGCATCCTTTCGCACGTGTTTTTGCTCGACTAGCCTGCGGGATGCATCCTCTCGCACGTGTTTTTACTCGACTAGCCTGCGGGATGCATCCTCTCGCACGTGTTTTTACTCGACTACCCTGCGGGATGCATCCTCTCTCACGTGTTTTTGCTCGACTATCCATGCGCATCCCAAAAAACCTGCGCATGCGCATCCCACAAAACCTGCGCTTGCGCATCCCACAAAACCTGCGCATGCGCATCCCACAAGACCTCGCACGTGTTTTTACTCGACTAGCCTGCGGGATGCATCCTCTCGCACGTGTTTTTACTCGACTAGCCTGCGGGATGCATCCTCTCGCACGTGTTTTTGCTCGACTAGCCTGCGGGATGCATCCTCTCGCACGTGTTTTTGCTCGACTAGCCTGCGGGACGCATCCTCTCGCACGTGTTTTTACTCGACTAGCCTGCGGGATGCATCCTCTCGCACGTGTTTTTACTCGACTAGCCTGCGGGAAGCATCCTCTTGCACGTGTTTTTACTCGACTACCCTGCGGGATGCATCCTCTCGCACGTGTTTTTACTCGACTAGCCTGCAGAATGCATCCTCTCGCACGTGTTTTTACTCGACTAGCCTGCGGGATGCATCCTCTCGCACGTGTTTTTACTCGACTAGCCTGCGGGAAGCATCCTCTTGCACGTGTTTTTACTCGACTAGCATGCGGGATGCATCCTCTCGCACGTGTTTTTACTCGACTAGCCTGCGGGAAGCATCCTCTCGCACGTGTTTTTACTCGACTAGCCTGCGGGATGCATCCTCTCGCACGTGTTTTTACTCGACTAGCCTGCGGGAAGCATCCTCTTGCACGTGTTTTTACTCGACTAGCCTGCGGGATGCATCCTCTCGCACGTGTTTTTACTCGACTAGCCTGCAGGATGCATCCTCTCGCACGTGTTTTTGCTCGACTAGCCTGCGGGATGCATCCTCTCGCACGTGTAACGTCGTACCGACGTCTTGCGTCGGCCTCCTTCATACGAGCAAATTCTCGCCGTATATACATATATATACATATCCCCGTGAGCGTGAACATAGGGAATCGGAAAAGACGCAATAGCCACCGGTACAAGCGGACGCCAGCATGGCAACCGCGAGTACAGGTGTACGTACATCTAAACCGTCGCCTCGTTCAAACAGCGAAAAGTATACATCGACGACAACATATTCGTCCGTACCTCGTACGATTTAGACAAAGGACTTCACGGTTCACCGAATCCCTATGGTCCGCGCTCTCATTATAAATAAGACGAAATCGCGCGAATCGCTCTCTTCTAGTTCAAGCTCTCTTCTAGTTCAAACTCTCTTCTAGTTCAAATTCTCTTCTAGTTCAAACTCTCTTCTAGTTCAAATTCTCTTCTAGTTCAAGCTCTCTTCTAGTTCAAATTCTCTTCTAGTTCAGACCCGCTTCCAGTTCAGACTCTCTTCTAGTTCACTCTCTTCCAGTTTCGGAATTCTACTAATTCAGTTCTCTCGCGTCTTCAATCGAATTCAGTTCGACTCAGTCTTTTCTCGCGTTTTCGGACTCTATTTCAGATCGTTCACGATATTCAGGTCGTATTGCTCCTTACCATTTACACTATTTCTTTATATATCATTTGGTTCTAAATTGTTATTCGAGTCTGCTCGTAGATTATTATTACGTATTTACAGATATTATTCTGGTTTATTGGTTGTACGAGGTTACTCGTAAACCGTCACCGTTATTTTGTTGTACGAGCTTACTCGCATTATCATTTCAAATTTGTAATTACTATTTTCGTGCTATCTTGTTTATGCGATCTTGCTCGCTTTATTATTCACATTTCAATTGTTAATTTTGTGTTATTTGGCTTATACGAGCTTGCTCGCATTACTATTCGTATTGCAATTGCTATTTTTGTTAATTTGGCGCTATTTTTGTTTGAACGAGCTTGCTCGCATTACTATTCGTATTGATAACTATTATCTAGTGCTATTTTGTTGTACGAGCTTGCTCGCATTATAATTAAGGCTGATAATTCTTATTTTTGTGCCATTTTGCTTTGTATGAGCTCGCTCGTAACCTGCTTGTTACTATTCTGTGCTATATATCTCGTTCGAGCTCGCTAGCGAACCGACATTGTATTTGGTTCACGAGTTCTGCTCGCAAGTCTTATTCTTGTACATATTCTGATTCATTATATTCTGTCTGTTTAAACCATCTATTACTTCGCAGCTTTATTCAGCAACATCCTGCTCCTCGATATCTTCCACTTCTAAAGTGTCGTTCCCAGTGACCGGTTAAAGTGATCGCGAGTGTGTGCGAGTGTGCGTGTGCGTCTCCGGGTTGTTCAATTCCGATCGGTCCGTCGATCGATTCCTCACATTCCTCACATTCGTTCCTATAACCCCTAAAATTGGTGTATCAATCGTGTACGTCTGAGCCCAGAGGGTGCTCGGTACCGAGAGAACACTAATTTCCCTTCGGTCGAGAATCCTGTCACGAATCGAACAACCCACGCGTTCGGACGAGTCACACACAACACGCCCACATAGTGACACTCTGATCGCAGGGAGCTGTCACCGTCATCGCGCAGTTCGTCGCTCCGTCGCGACATTCCCGCCGGACGACGTCCATTCATTTCCCTCTTCGCCCCTTTTCAACAACGACGAACGCCGGTATCGGGTCCCTGATCAGACGTGGACGTTACGCGCCACGTGGATCTAAGATCGTCTTAAATAAATTGGTCCGGTTACGTCCCCGCCCCGTCTGGGCGTCGTTTCGTCGGATCATATCCGACGCGGGACGTAACAGGAGATATATTTTTGGCGCAGTCGGTAGGACACGACGATCGCCGAATAAAACCGGTCGTTGGTTGTTGAAGTTTTAATCCGAATTCTTCTTCTTTCTCGCCCCTTAGGCGGCCTATACATGTATCCCGACCTCTTCTTTTCACGATGGATTCCGCTGAATCAAAATTGAATTCGAACGTGCCCTCACCCCTCTCTTCCTCGGACCTGTTCGCGTTCCAATTGGAACTCGCCAGGAAAGAAGCCATCCTTCAAGAGCGCGCCGCCGCCCTTGAAACCGCGGCGAGCCTACGCGAGTCAGAACAACGCGCGCGTGAAAATGAACTATTAGCAATGCGTCGCGACCTTCATGAGATGCGGATGAACCACCTTGACTCGAACGCTGCACGCTTCCGCCCCCGCTACGATTCAACCCCCTTTACCGAAGCTCCTCGCCCAGACCCTGTGAATTTCACTGTTAAGCAAGCAGTAGAATTCATACCCACCTTCGATGGCAGTAATATGACCGTCCTACAATTCATCCGAGCGTGCAAACGCGCACGCGAGGTCATACCCGCGTACGCAGAACACACGCTGACCAAACTCGTCTGCAACAAGCTCCGCGGTCGCGCCTACGCGGCCGTGGAGGACGAAGATTGCTCCACCATTTCAGACCTCTGCAGCCGTCTTAAAGACGTGCTGGGTCCCCATCGCTTCGTTGACCAGTACCGAGGCGAACTGGCAAGCATCTCGCAGCGGCCCACCGAACACGTGCTCGACTTTATCAGTCGTGTAAAAGACTTACGCACCGCGATCCTAGATTGCCACCGCGACGGGACCAACGTCGACGATATCGACACCCTTACTATAGACAGTTTCATTCGCGGCCTTATCCCCACGTTACGCGCCGAGGTCCGCCCGTTTCGAAATGAGCCGTTACGAATCGTTTTCGACGAGGCCATTTCCGCCTATAAACAATACGAACTCGATAAGCTCCGTTACCGAGAACCCCTTCGCGACGATTATCGCCGCGCACATTTTTCAGAGGCACGTTCCTCTACGCCCAATCGCCGCGATTATTGTTCCCCCGAGCCTCGACGCCGCACCCCCGAGAATCGCGACCAATATGATTCCCCTCCTCGCGAATTTCGCGAATCTCACAAACCCCGCAATCGTACGCCTTTACGTCGCGACTGCTACGGTTACCCTCCCCGCGACGGATACGATGCGCGTAGCCCTACTCTTGAGCGACGAACGACGTCGGGTTTTGACCGACCCACGCCCGCGTACCGCGAACCCTGGCGTACCGCGGATCCTTCATATTCTGTAAACGCGTCTCGACCCCTCCCGCCTCCGCGCCGATACGAACCCCCGCAGAACAGACAGCGAGCCGAAATCTCTTTCACAAATCAACCAGTCGTGCGCAATAACGTCTCTATTCCGTTCTCAAATCCGTGCGAGCACACGGTTGAGGCCCGTACCGTAGCGTGCGTCACCGTCAATGTAAATAGTCCAAATACCGGGCACATTTCTCGCCTAGATGTTAAACCGAGCGTAGTTTTAGGTGACTGCCGAGTCACAAACAATCGCGGAAAGGCCAGCCCACGGTGCACCGTTGCACTGACCGAAGTGGCGACCTCCTCCCTACCAGTACTGAAGGTAGAAGAGATCGAAGCCCACCCTTTCTATTCCCACCCCAAAACCATTTCTGATTCCGGATCAGTTTCGGATCACTTCGCTAACTTTGCATCTCGCACGAGCCGGTCGTGCGAGTCGATCGACATCGATCACCTCGCGCCAACTCAAAAATCCGAATCCGCTTCGGATTATTCTATTTCTATTTCAAACTCAAAATCCGAATCCGCTTCGGATTATTCTAATTCTAATTCAAACTCAACATCCGAATCGGTTTCGGATCATTCTATTTCAAACTCGAATCCAAAGTCCGAATCGGCTTCGGATAATTCTATTTCTAATTCAAATCCACAGTCCGAAACTGTTTCGGACCATCTCGCTACATCTCGTACGACTCGACCGTACGAGTCGATCAAAAATGATCACCTCGCGCCAATTCCAGACCTCGAAGCAAAGAGAGTTCATTTCTCCCCACAAGATGCTACTCCGAGTATGACAGAACTCTGCGAAACAATCCCACTGACTCATCTCAATCCAGATAAGATTGAAAACGCAAAATCTATATTACGAGACAACCACGATCTCTCCTATCTCCAGAAAGATCGACGTGGAAGCGCCCACGCATGCGAACGCGAAATCATCGCCACTAGCGATACCGTTACGCACATTCACCAATACCAAGCCCCGCCAACCCACGAGGAAATCATAAACGACATAATCACAGAAATACCAGATGCTGCTTCGCCACAAATTCCAGACTATGCGCATCGAATTTCCTCTTGGATTGTGCGGAGGAAGTCAAAGAAGCGTCGCGACAAATTAAACAGGCTATCCAAGGAAAATGTACAGCCTGGAAATATAAACGATCGACATTCGCGCGTCCCAGTAGTTCGCAACAGACGCCGAGGATACCTGTTGTCAACTACCAACGGAACCTGCTTCAGTCTACGCTCCGTGGGAACACCGTACATCACGCCGCCCGCCCAAATCACCCAAACCCAACCAAGCTCAACGATCTCCCGTAGCCTCATACTGCCCGGCAAGATCCGAAACGATGGCCGTAGCATTGGAACCTCACACGGTGACTCCTCCAATTCACCTGCAATCCGGACAAGCCTGTCCCTTCCAAAAAGGAAACTGCCTCGACACGCAGGATGGCCCTACGTTTTGAGACACAACACGCCAAATCTCTGCAGAGCATATCATGGCTGTGCTATTTCAGCCGAGAAGGCAGCCCAGTACACGAGCCGATTCGACGAGTTCCCTGGTTACAAGGGGACCATATTCTCCGATTCCAATGGAACGAAGATGTGCAGGGCGTGCAGCCTCCACCTTCGTGGAACCCTGTAAACTACAAAAATGCCCATACCGGCTGGCAATAGCCATGACCAAGGTCGTATTCTGGGACAGCCAGCACCTACTCCTGAAGAGAAAGCCGTCAGGTTCAGCTCTCCCTTTGACTGGCACCAGTGCTACCGGGGAACTGTCTACTCCGACACCAAAGGCCGGGACGTCTGCCAGCGTTGCAGCCCACACATACAAGGGACCGGAGAGGCGTTCCACATCCACTCCATTCAGTGGATCAGGTGGATGAGAAACACTTGCGCGAATTGCAAGGGCCCGCTGTTTCGTACGCAACCCCCGTTGGACTGCGGCGAATGCGGGGAACGGCTGAGCATCGTTGTGGCCGAAACGATCTTCAGGAACAGTCCACACGTTGAGGAGCTCCGGCAATATCTGCTACCACCGAGAGCCAACAGTCCAGCGCCCTAATGCCACTTCGTCGTCTGGTAGGGCATCGCGCCCGAAGAGCCCCCCCCCGGAAAGTCGCCATCCCGGGGAGGAAGGTGTGACGTCGTCCGACGTTGGATTTGGAGTTTCCCCAGCTGACCCCACCCCCCCCCCATACTCGACAATCGCCAGCAGCATCCGCGTTTCGCCACATTCCCGCCGGAAAAATTCGCGCCCCCAAGGGGTAAGGTGTAACGTCGTACCGACGTCTTGCGTCGGCCTCCTTCATACGAGCAAATTCTCGCCGTATATACATATATATACATATCCCCGTGAGCGTGAACATAGGGAATCGGAAAAGACGCAATAGCCACCGGTACAAGCGGACGCCAGCATGGCAACCGCGAGTACAGGTGTACGTACATCTAAACCGTCGCCTCGTTCAAACAGCGAAAAGTATACATCGACGACAACATATTCGTCCGTACCTCGTACGATTTAGACAAAGGACTTCACGGTTCACCGAATCCCTATGGTCCGCGCTCTCATTATAAATAAGACGAAATCGCGCGAATCGCTCTCTTCTAGTTCAAGCTCTCTTCTAGTTCAAACTCTCTTCTAGTTCAAATTCTCTTCTAGTTCAAACTCTCTTCTAGTTCAAATTCTCTTCTAGTTCAAGCTCTCTTCTAGTTCAAATTCTCTTCTAGTTCAGACCCGCTTCCAGTTCAGACTCTCTTCTAGTTCACTCTCTTCCAGTTTCGGAATTCTACTAATTCAGTTCTCTCGCGTCTTCAATCGAATTCAGTTCGACTCAGTCTTTTCTCGCGTTTTCGGACTCTATTTCAGATCGTTCACGATATTCAGGTCGTATTGCTCCTTACCATTTACACTATTTCTTTATATATCATTTGGTTCTAAATTGTTATTCGAGTCTGCTCGTAGATTATTATTACGTATTTACAGATATTATTCTGGTTTATTGGTTGTACGAGGTTACTCGTAAACCGTCACCGTTATTTTGTTGTACGAGCTTACTCGCATTATCATTTCAAATTTGTAATTACTATTTTCGTGCTATCTTGTTTATGCGATCTTGCTCGCTTTATTATTCACATTTCAATTGTTAATTTTGTGTTATTTGGCTTATACGAGCTTGCTCGCATTACTATTCGTATTGCAATTGCTATTTTTGTTAATTTGGCGCTATTTTTGTTTGAACGAGCTTGCTCGCATTACTATTCGTATTGATAACTATTATCTAGTGCTATTTTGTTGTACGAGCTTGCTCGCATTATAATTAAGGCTGATAATTCTTATTTTTGTGCCATTTTGCTTTGTATGAGCTCGCTCGTAACCTGCTTGTTACTATTCTGTGCTATATATCTCGTTCGAGCTCGCTAGCGAACCGACATTGTATTTGGTTCACGAGTTCTGCTCGCAAGTCTTATTCTTGTACATATTCTGATTCATTATATTCTGTCTGTTTAAACCATCTATTACTTCGCAGCTTTATTCAGCAACATCCTGCTCCTCGATATCTTCCACTTCTAAAGTGTCGTTCCCAGTGACCGGTTAAAGTGATCGCGAGTGTGTGCGAGTGTGCGTGTGCGTCTCCGGGTTGTTCAATTCCGATCGGTCCGTCGATCGATTCCTCACATTCCTCACATTCGTTCCTATAACCCCTAAAATTGGTGTATCAATCGTGTACGTCTGAGCCCAGAGGGTGCTCGGTACCGAGAGAACACTAATTTCCCTTCGGTCGAGAATCCTGTCACGAATCGAACAACCCACGCGTTCGGACGAGTCACACACAACACGCCCACATAGTGACACTCTGATCGCAGGGAGCTGTCACCGTCATCGCGCAGTTCGTCGCTCCGTCGCGACATTCCCGCCGGACGACGTCCATTCATTTCCCTCTTCGCCCCTTTTCAACAACGACGAACGCCGGTATCGGGTCCCTGATCAGACGTGGACGTTACGCGCCACGTGGATCTAAGATCGTCTTAAATAAATTGGTCCGGTTACGTCCCCGCCCCGTCTGGGCGTCGTTTCGTCGGATCATATCCGACGCGGGACGTAACACACGTGTTTTTACTCGACTAGCCTGCGGGAAGCATCCTCTCGCACGTGTTTTTACTCGACTAGCCTGCGGGATGCATCCTCTCGCACGTGTTTTTACTCGACTAGCCTGCGGGATGCATCCTCTCGTACGTGTTTTTACTCGACTAGCCTGCAGGATGCATCCTCTTGCACGTGTTTTTACTCGACTAGCCTGCGGGATGCATCCTCTCGCACGTGTTTTTGCTCGACTAGCCTGCTGGATGCATCCTCTCGCACGTGTTTTTACTCGACTAGCCTGCGGGATGCATCCTCCCGCACGTGTTTTTACTCCACTAGCCTGCGGGATACATCCTCTCGCACGTGTTTTTGCTCGACTAGCCTGCGGGATGCATCCTCTCGCACGTGTTTTTGCTCGACTAGCCTGCGGGATGCATCCTCTCGCACGTGTTTTTGCTCGACTAGGCATGCGCATCCCAAAAAACCTGCGCATGCGCATCCCACAAAACCTGCGCATGCGCATCCCACAAAACCTCGCACGTGTTTTTACTCGACTAGCCTGCGGGATGCATCCTCTCGCACGTGTTTTTACTCGACTAGCCTGCGGGATGCATCCTCTCGCACGTGTTTTTACTCGACTAGCCTGCGGGATGCATCGTCTCGCACGTGTTTTTGCTCGACTAGCCTGCGGGATGTATCCTCTCGCACGTGTTTCTACTCGACTAGCCTGCGGGATTCATCCTCTCGCTCGTGTTTTTACTCGACTAGCCTGCGGGATGCATCCTCTCGCACGTGTTTTTACTCGACTAGCCTGCGGGATGCATCCTCTCGTACGTGTTTTTACTCGACTAGCCTGCAGGATGCATCCTCTTGCACGTGTTTTTACTCGACTAGCCTGCGGGATGCATCCTCTCGCACGTGTTTTTGCTCGACTAGCCTGCTGGATGCATCCTCTCGCACGTGTTTTTACTCGACTAGCCTGCGGGATGCATCCTCCCGCACGTGTTTTTACTCCACTAACCTGCGGGATACATCCTCTCGCACGTGTTTTTGCTCGACTAGCCTGCGGGATGCATCCTCTCGCACGTGTTTTTGCTCGACTAGCCTGCGGGATGCATCCTCTCGCACGTGTTTTTGCTCGACTAGGCATGCGCATCCCAAAAAACCTGCGCATGCGCATCCCACAAAACCTGCGCATGCGCATCCCACAAAACCTCGCACGTGTTTTTACTCGACTAGCCTGCGGGATGCATCCTCTCGCACGTGTTTTTACTCGACTAGCCTGCGGGATGCATCCTCTCGCACGTGTTTTTACTCGACTAGCCTGCGGGATGCATCGTCTCGCACGTGTTTTTGCTCGACTAGCCTGCGGGATGCATCCTCTCGCACGTGTTTCTACTCGACTAGCCTGCGGGATTCATCCTCTCGCTCGTGTTTTTACTCGACTAGCCTGCGGGATGCATCCTCTCGCACGTGTTTTTGCTCGACTAGCCTGCTGGATGCATCCTCTCGCACGTGTTTTTACTCGACTAGCCTGCGGGATGCATCCTCTCGCACGTGTTTTTACTCGACTAGCCTGCGGGAAGCATCCTCTTGCACGTGTTTTTACTCGACTAGCCTGCGGGACGCATCCTCTCGCACGTGTTTTTACTCGACTAGCCTGCGGGAAGCATCCTCTTGCACGTGTTTTTACTCGACTAGCCTGCGGGATGCATCCTCTCGCACGTGTTTTTACTCGACTAGCCTGCGGGAAGCATCCTCTCGCACGTGTTTTTACTCGACTAGCCTGCGGGATGCATCCTCTCGCACGTGTTTTTACTCGACTAGCCTGCGGGATGCATCCTCTCGTACGTGTTTTTACTCGACTAGTCTGCGGGAAGCATCCTCTTGCACGTGTTTTTACTCGACTAGCCTGCGGGATGCATCCTCTCGCACGTGTTTTTACTCGACTAGCCTGCAGGATGCATCCTCTCGCACGTGTTTTTGCTCGACTAGCCTGCGGGATGCATCCTCTCGCACGTGTTTTTACTCGACTAGCCTGCGGGAAGCATCCTCTCGCACGTATTTTTACTCGACTAGCCTGCGGGATGCATCCTCTTGCACGTGTTTTTACTCGACTAGCCTGCGGGATGCATCCTCTCGCACGTGTTTTTACTCGACTAGCCTGCGGGATGCATCCTCTCGCACGTGTTTTTGCTCGACTAGCCTGCGGGATGCATCCTCTCGCACGTGTTTTTGCTCGACTAGCCTGCGGGATGCATCCTTTCGCACGTGTTTTTGCTCGACTAGCCTGCGGGATGCATCCTCTCGCACGTGTTTTTACTCGACTAGCCTGCGGGATGCATCCTCTCGCACGTGTTTTTACTCGACTACCCTGCGGGATGCATCCTCTCGCACGTGTTTTTGCTCGACTATCCATGCGCATCCCAAAAAACCTGCGCATGCGCATCCCACAAAACCTGCGCTTGCGCATCCCACAAAACCTGCGCATGCGCATCCCACAAAACCTCGCACGTGTTTTTACTCGACTAGCCTGCGGGATGCATCCTCTCGCACGTGTTTTTACTCGACTAGCCTGCGGGATGCATCCTCTCGCACGTGTTTTTGCTCGACTAGCCTGCGGGATGCATCCTCTCGCACGTGTTTTTGCTCGACTAGCCTGCGGGACGCATCCTCTCGCACGTGTTTTTACTCGACTAGCCTGCGGGATGCATCCTCTCGCACGTGTTTTTACTCGACTAGCCTGCGGGAAGCATCCTCTTGCACGTGTTTTTACTCGACTACCCTGCGGGATGCATCCTCTCGCACGTGTTTTTACTCGACTAGCCTGCAGAATGCATCCTCTCGCACGTGTTTTTACTCGACTAGCCTGCGGGATGCATCCTCTCGCACGTGTTTTTGCTCGACTAGCCTGCGGGATGCATCCTCTCGCACGTGTTTTTACTCGACTAGCCTGCGGGAAGCATCCTCTTGCACGTGTTTTTACTCGACTAGCCTGCGGGATGCATCCTCTCGCACGTGTTTTTACATGACTAGCCTGCGGGATGCATCCTCTCGCACGTGTTTTTACTCGACTAGCCTGCAGGATGCATCCTCTCGCACGTGTTTTTACTCGACTAGCCTGCGGGAAGCATCCTCTTGCACGTGTTTTTACTCGACTAGCATGCGGGATGCATCCTCTCGCACGTGTTTTTACTCGACTAGCCTGCGGGAAGCATCCTCTCGCACGTGTTTTTACTCGACTAGCCTGCGGGATGCATCCTCTCGCACGTGTATTTACTCGACTAGCCTGCGGGATGCATCCTCTCGCACGTGTTTTTGCTCGACTAGCCTGCGGGACGCATCCTCTCGCACGTGTTTTTACTCGACTAGCCTGCGGGATGCATCCTCTCGCACGTGTTTTTACTCGACTAGCCTGCGGGATGCATCCTCTCGCACGTGTTTTTACTCGACTAGCCTGCGGGATGCATCCTCTCGCACGTGTTTTTGCTCGACTAGCCTGCGGGATGCATCCTCTCGCACGTGTTTTTGCTCGACTAGCCTGCGGGACGCATCCTCTCGCACGTGTTTTTACTCGACTAGCCTGCGGGATGCATCCTCTCGCACGTGTTTTTACTCGACTAGCCTGCGGGAAGCATCCTCTTGCACGTGTTTTTACTCGACTAGCCTGCGGGATGCATCCTCTCGCACGTGTTTTTACTCGACTAGCCTGCAGGATGCATCCTCTCGCACGTGTTTTTACTCGACTAGCCTGCGGGATGCATCCTCTCGCACGTGTTTTTGCTCGACTAGCCTGCGGGATGCATCCTTTCGCACGTGTTTTTGCTCGACTAGCCTGCGGGATGCATCCTCTCGCACGTGTTTTTACTCGACTAGCCTGCGGGATGCATCCTCTCGCACGTGTTTTTACTCGACTACCCTGCGGGATGCATCCTCTCGCACGTGTTTTTGCTCGACTATCCATGCGCATCCCAAAAAACCTGCGCATGCGCATCCCACAAAACCTGCGCATGCGCATCCCACAAAACCTGCGCATGCGCATCCCACAAAACCTCGCACGTGTTTTTACTCGACTAGCCTGCGGGATGCATCCTCTCGCACGTGTTTTTACTCGACTAGCCTGCGGGATGCATCCTCTCGCACGTGTTTTTGCTCGACTAGCCTGCGGGATGCATCCTCTCGCACGTGTTTTTGCTCGACTAGCCTGCGGGACGCATCCTCTCGCACGTGTTTTTACTCGACTAGCCTGCGGGATGCATCCTCTCGCACGTGTTTTTACTCGACTAGCCTGCGGGAAGCATCCTCTTGCACGTGTTTTTACTCGACTAGCCTGCGGGATGCATCCTCCCGCACGTGTTTTTACTCCACTAGCCTGCGGGATACATCCTCTCGCACGTGTTTTTGCTCGACTAGCCTGCGGGATGCATCCTCTCGCACGTGTTTTTGCTCGACTAGCCTGCGGGATGCATCCTCTCGCACGTGTTTTTACTCGACTAGCCTGCGGGAAGCATCCTCTCGCACGTGTTTTTACTCGACTAGCCTGCGGGATGCATCCTCTCGCACGTGTTTTTACTCGACTAGCCTGCGGGATGCATCCTCTCGCACGTGTTTTTACTCGACTAGCCTGCAGGATGCATCCTCTTGCACGTGTTTTTACTCGACTAGCCTGCGGGATGCATCCTCTCGCACGTGTTTTTGCTCGACTAGCCTGCTGGATGCATCCTCTCGCACGTGTTTTTACTCGACTAGCCTGCGGGATGCATCCTCCCGCACGTGTTTTTACTCCACTAGCCTGCGGGATACATCCTCTCGCACGTGTTTTTGCTCGACTAGCCTGCGGGATGCATCCTCTCGCACGTGTTTATGCTCGACTAGCCTGCGGGATGCATCCTCTCGCACGTGTTTTTGCTCGACTAGGCATGCGCATCCCAAAAAACCTGCGCATGCGCATCCCACGAAACCTGCGCATGCGCATCCCACAAAACCTCGCACGTGTTTTTACTCGACTAGCCTGCGGGATGCATCCTCTCGCACGTGTTTTTACTCGACTAGCCTGCGGGATGCATCCTCCCGCACGTGTTTTTACTCGACTAGCCTGCGGGATGCATCGTCTCGCACGTGTTTTTGCTCGATTAGCCTGCGGGATGCATCCTCTCGCACGTGTTTTTACTCGACTAGCCTGCGGGATTCATCCTCTCGCACGTGTTTTTACTCGACTAGCCTGCGGGATGCATCCTCTCGCACGTGTTTTTGCTCGACTAGCCTGCTGGATGCATCCTCTCGCACGTGTTTTTACTCGACTAGCCTGCGGGATGCATCCTCTCGCACGTGTTTTTACTCGACTAGCCTGCGGGAAGCATCCTCTTGCACGTGTTTTTACTCGACTAGCCTGCGGGATGCATCCTCTCGCACGTGTTTTTACTCGACTAGCCTGCAGGATGCATCCTCTCGCACGTGTTTTTACTCGACTAGCCTGCGGGAAGCATCCTCTTGCACGTGTTTTTACTCGACTAGCCTGCGGGATGCATCCTCTCGCACGTGTTTTTACATGACTAGCCTGCGGGATGCATCCTCTCGCACGTGTTTTTACTCGACTAGCCTGCAGGATGCATCCTCTCGCACGTGTTTTTACTCGACTAGCCTGCGGGAAGCATCCTCTTGCACGTGTTTTTACTCGACTAGCATGCGGGATGCATCCTCTCGCACGTGTTTTTACTCGACTAGCCTGCGGGAAGCATCCTCTCGCACGTGTTTTTACTCGACTAGCCTGCGGGATGCATCCTCTCGCACGTGTTTTTACTCGACTAGCCTGCGGGAAGCATCCTCTTGCACGTGTTTTTACTCGACTAGCCTGCGGGATGCATCCTCTCGCACGTGTTTTTACTCGACTAGCCTGCGGGATGCATCCTCTCGCACGTGTTTTTACTCGACTAGCCTGCGGGAAGCATCCTCTTGCACGTGTTTTTACTCGACTAGCCTGCGGGATGCATCCTCTCGCACGTGTTTTTACTCGACTAGCCTGTGGGATGCATCCTCTCGCACGTGTTTTTACTCGACTAGCCTGCAGGATGCATCCTCTCGCACGTGTTTTTGCTTGACTAGCCTGCGGGATGCATCCTCTCGCACGTGTTTTTGCTCGACTAGCCTGCGGGATGCATCCTCTCGCACGTGTTTTTACTCGACTAGCCTGCGGGATGCATCCTCTCGCACGTGTTTTTGCTCGACTAGCCTGCGGGATGCATCCTCTCGCACGTGTTTTTGCTCGACTAGCCTGCGGGACGCATCCTCTCGCACGTGTTTTTACTCGACTAGCCTGCGGGATGCATCCTCTCGCACGTGTTTTTACTCGACTAGCCTGCGGGATGCATCCTCTCGCACGTGTTTTTGCTCGACTAGCCTGCGGGATGCATCCTCTCGCACGTGTTTTTGCTCGACTAGCCTGCGGGACGCATCCTCTCGCACGTGTTTTTAGTCGACTAGCCTGCGGGATGCATCCTCTCGCACGTGTTTTTACTCGACTAGCCTGCGGGATGCATCCTCTCGCACGTGTTTTTACTCGACTAGCCTGCGGGATGCATCCTCTCGCACGTGTTTTTGCTCGACTAGCCTGCGGGATGCATCCTCTCGCACGTGTTTTTGCTCGACTAGCCTGCGGGACGCATCCTCTCGCACGTGTTTTTACTCGACTAGCCTGCGGGATGCATCCTCTCGCACGTGTTTTTACTCGACTAGCCTGCGGGAAGCATCCTCTTGCACGTGTTTTTACTCGACTAGCCTGCGGGATGCATCCTCTCGCACGTGTTTTTACTCGACTAGCCTGCAGGATGCATCCTCTCGCACGTGTTTTTACTCGACTAGCCTGCGGGATGCATCCTCTCGCACGTGTTTTTGCTCGACTAGCCTGCGGGATGCATCCTCTCGCACGTGTTTTTGCTCGACTACACTGCGGGATGCATCCTCTCGCACGTGTTTTTGCTCGACTATCCATGCGCATCCCAAAAAACCTGCGCATGCGCATCCCACAAAACCTGCGCATGCGCATCCCACAAAACCTGCGCATGCGCATCCCACAAAACCTGCGCATGCGCATCCCACAAAACCTCGCACGTGTTTTTACTCGACTAGCCTGCGGGATGCATCCTCTCGCACGTGTTTTTACTCGACTAGCCTGCGGGATGCATCCTCTCGCACGTGTTTTTACTCGACTAGCCTGCGGGATGCATCCTCTCGCACGTGTTTTTGCTCGACTAGCCTGCGGGATGCATCCTCTCGCACGTGTTTTTGCTCGACTAGCCTGCGGGACGCATCCTCTCGCACGTGTTTTTACTCGACTAGCCTGCGGGATGCATCCTCTCGCACGTGTTTTTACTCGACTAGCCTGCGGGAAGCATCCTCTTGCACGTGTTTTTACTCGACTACCCTGCGGGATGCATCCTCTCGCACGTGTTTTTACTCGACTAGCCTGCAGGATGCATCCTCTCGCACGTGTTTTTACTCGACTAGCCTGCGGGATGCATCCTCTCGCACGTGTTTTTGCTCGACTAGCCTGCGGGATGCATCCTCTCGCACGTGTTTTTGCTCGGCTAGCCTGCGGGACGCATCCTCTCGCACGTGTTTTTACTCGACTAGCCTGCGGGATGCATCCTCTCGCACGTGTTTTTACTCGACTAGCCTGCGGGATGCATCCTCTCGCACGTGTTTTTGCTCGACTAGCCTGCGGGACGCATCCTCTCGCACGTGTTTTTACTCGACTAGCCTGCGGGATGCATCCTCTCGCACGTGTTTTTACTCGACTAGCCTGCGGGATGCATCCTCTCGCACGTGTTTTTACTCGACTAGCCTGCGGGATGCATCCTCTCGCACGTGTTTTTGCTCGACTAGCCTGCGGGATGCATCCTCTCGCACGTGTTTTTGCTCGACTAGCCTGCGGGATGCATCCTCTCGCACGTGTTTTTGCTCGACTAGCCTGCGGGACGCATCCTCTCGCACGTGTTTTTACTCGACTAGCCTGCGGGAAGCATCCTCTTGCACGTGTTTTTACTCGACTAGCCTGCGGGATGCATCCTCTCGCACGTGTTTTTACTCGACTAGCCTGTGGGATGCATCCTCTCGCACGTGTTTTTACTCGACTAGCCTGCAGGATGCATCCTCTCGCACGTGTTTTTGCTCGACTAGCCTGCGGGATGCATCCTCTCGCACGTGTTTTTGCTCGACTAGCCTGCGGGATGCATCCTCTCGCACGTGTTTTTACTCGACTAGCCTGCGGGATGCATCCTCTCGCACGTGTTTTTGCTCGACTAGCCTGCGGGATGCATCCTCTCGCACGTGTTTTTGCTCGACTAGCCTGCGGGACGCATCCTCTCGCACGTGTTTTTACTCGACTAGCCTGCGGGATGCATCCTCTCGCACGTGTTTTTACTCGACTAGCCTGCGGGATGCATCCTCTCGCACGTGTTTTTACTCGACTAGCCTGCAGGATGCATCCTCTCGCACGTGTTTTTACTCGACTAGCCTGCGGGAAGCATCCTCTTGCACGTGTTTTTACTCGACTAGCATGCGGGATGCATCCTCTCGCACGTGTTTTTACTCGACTAGCCTGCGGGAAGCATCCTCTCGCACGTGTTTTTACTCGACTAGCCTGCGGGATGCATCCTCTCGCGCGTGTTTTTACTCGACTAGCCTGCGGGAAGCATCCTCTTGCACGTGTTTTTACTCGACTAGCCTGCGGGATGCATCCTCTCGCACGTGTTTTTACTCGACTAGCCTGCGGGATGCATCCTCTCGCACGTGTTTTTACTCGACTAGCCTGTGGGATGCATCCTCTCGCACGTGTTTTTACTCGACTAGCCTGCAGGATGCATCCTCTCGCACGTGTTTTTGCTCGACTAGCCTGCGGGATGCATCCTCTCGCACGTGTTTTTGCTCGACTAGCCTGCGGGATGCATCCTCTCGCACGTGTTTTTACTCGACTAGCCTGCGGGATGCATCCTCTCGCACGTGTTTTTGCTCGACTAGCCTGCGGGATGCATCCTCTCGCACGTGTTTTTGCTCGACTAGCCTGCGGGACGCATCCTCTCGCACGTGTTTTTACTCGACTAGCCTGCGGGATGCATCCTCTCGCACGTGTTTTTACTCGACTAGCCTGCGGGATGCATCCTCTCGCACGTGTTTTTACTCGACTAGCCTGCGGGATGCATCCTCTCGCACGTGTTTTTACTCGACTAGCCTGCGGGAAGCATCCTCTTGCACGTGTTTTTACTCGACTAGCCTGCGGGATGCATCCTCTCGCACGTGTTTTTACTCGACTAGCCTGCGGGATGCATCCTCTCGCACGTGTTTTTGCTCGACTAGCCTGCGGGATGCATCCTCTCGCACGTGTTTTTGCTCGACTAGCCTGCGGGATGCATCCTTTCGCACGTGTTTTTGCTCGACTAGCCTGCGGGATGCATCCTCTCGCACGTGTTTTTTCTCGACTAGCCTGCGGGATGCATCCTCTCGCACGTGTTTTTACTCGACTACCCTGCGGGATGCATCCTCTCGCACGTGTTTTTGCTCGACTATCCATGCGCATCCCAAAAAACCTGCGCATGCGCATCCCACAAAACCTGCGCTTGCGCATCCCACAAAACCTGCGCATGCGCATCCCACAAAACCTCGCACGTGTTTTTACTCGACTAGCCTGCGGGATGCATCCTCTCGCACGTGTTTTTACTCGACTAGCCTGCGGGATGCATCCTCTCGCACGTGTTTTTGCTCGACTAGCCTGCGGGATGCATCCTCTCGCACGTGTTTTTGCTCGACTAGCCTGCGGGACGCATCCTCTCGCACGTGTTTTTACTCGACTAGCCTGCGGGATGCATCCTCTCGCACGTGTTTTTACTCGACTAGCCTGCGGGAAGCATCCTCTTGCACGTGTTTTTACTCGACTACCCTGCGGGATGCATCCTCTCGCACGTGTTTTTACTCGACTAGCCTGCAGAATGCATCCTCTCGCACGTGTTTTTACTCGACTAGCCTGCGGGATGCATCCTCTCGCACGTGTTTTTGCTCGACTAGCCTGCGGGATGCATCCTCTCGCACGTGTTTTTACTCGACTAGCCTGCGGGAAGCATCCTCTTGCACGTGTTTTTACTCGACTAGCCTGCGGGATGCATCCTCTCGCACGTGTTTTTACATGACTAGCCTGCGGGATGCATCCTCTCGCACGTGTTTTTACTCGACTAGCCTGCAGGATGCATCCTCTCGCAAGTGTTTTTACTCGACTAGCCTGCGGGAAGCATCCTCTTGCACGTGTTTTTACTCGACTAGCATGCGGGATGCATCCTCTCGCACGTGTTTTTACTCGACTAGCCTGCGGGAAGCATCCTCTCGCACGTGTTTTTACTCGACTAGCCTGCGGGATGCATCCTCTCGCACGTGTATTTACTCGACTAGCCTGCGGGATGCATCCTCTCGCACGTGTTTTTGCTCGACTAGCCTGCGGGACGCATCCTCTCGCACGTGTTTTTACTCGACTAGCCTGCGGGATGCATCCTCTCGCACGTGTTTTTACTCGACTAGCCTGCGGGATGCATCCTCTCGCACGTGTTTTTACTCGACTAGCCTGCGGGATGCATCCTCTCGCACGTGTTTTTGCTCGACTAGCCTGCGGGATGCATCCTCTCGCACGTGTTTTTGCTCGACTAGCCTGCGGGACGCATCCTCTCGCACGTGTTTTTACTCGACTAGCCTGCGGGATGCATCCTCTCGCACGTGTTTTTACTCGACTAGCCTGCGGGAAGCATCCTCTTGCACGTGTTTTTACTCGACTAGCCTGCGGGATGCATCCTCTCGCACGTGTTTTTACTCGACTAGCCTGCAGGATGCATCCTCTCGCACGTGTTTTTACTCGACTAGCCTGCGGGATGCATCCTCTCGCACGTGTTTTTGCTCGACTAGCCTGCGGGATGCATCCTTTCGCACGTGTTTTTGCTCGACTAGCCTGCGGGATGCATCCTCTCGCACGTGTTTTTACTCGACTAGCCTGCGGGATGCATCCTCTCGCACGTGTTTTTACTCGACTAGCCTGCGGGAAGCATCCTCTTGCACGTGTTTTTACTCGACTAGCATGCGGGATGCATCCTCTCGCACGTGTTTTTACTCGACTAGCCTGCGGGAAGCATCCTCTCGCACGTGTTTTTACTCGACTAGCCTGCGGGATGCATCCTCTCGCACGTGTTTTTACTCGACTAGCCTGCGGGAAGCATCCTCTTGCACGTGTTTTTACTCGACTAGCCTGCGGGATGCATCCTCTCGCACGTGTTTTTACTCGACTAGCCTGCAGGATGCATCCTCTCGCACGTGTTTTTGCTCGACTAGCCTGCGGGATGCATCCTCTCGCACGTGTTTTTACTCGACTAGCCTGCGGGAAGCATCCTCTCGCACGTGTTTTTACTCGACTAGCCTGCGGGATGCATCCTCTCGCACGTGTTTTTACTCGACTAGCCTGCGGGATGCATCCTCTCGTACGTGTTTTTGCTCGACTAGCCTGCAGGATGCATCCTCTTGCACGTGTTTTTACTCGACTAGCCTGCGGGATGCATCCTCTCGCACGTGTTTTTGCTCGACTAGCCTGCTGGATGCATCCTCTCGCACGTGTTTTTACTCGACTAGCCTGCGGGATGCATCCTCCCGCACGTGTTTTTACTCCACTAGCCTGCGGGATACATCCTCTCGCACGTGTTTTTGCTCGACTAGCCTGCGGGATGCATCCTCTCGCACGTGTTTTTGCTCGACTAGCCTGCGGGATGCATCCTCTCGCACGTGTTTTTGCTCGACTAGGCATGCGCATCCCAAAAAACCTGCGCATGCGCATCCCACAAAACCTGCGCATGCGCATCCCACAAAACCTCGCACGTGTTTTTACTCGACTAGCCTGCGGGATGCATCCTCTCGCACGTGTTTTTACTCGACTAGCCTGCGGGATGCATCCTCTCGCACGTGTTTTTACTCGACTAGCCTGCGGGATGCATCGTCTCGCACGTGTTTTTGCTCGACTAGCCTGCGGGATGCATCCTCTCGCACGTGTTTCTACTCGACTAGCCTGCGGGATTCATCCTCTCGCTCGTGTTTTTACTCGACTAGCCTGCGGGATGCATCCTCTCGCACGTGTTTTTGCTCGACTAGCCTGCTGGATGCATCCTCTCGCACGTGTTTTTACTCGACTAGCCTGCGGGATGCATCCTCTCGCACGTGTTTTTACTCGACTAGCCTGCGGGAAGCATCCTCTTGCACGTGTTTTTACTCGACTAGCCTGCGGGACGCATCCTCTCGCACGTGTTTTTACTCGACTAGCCTGCGGGATGCATCCTCTCGCACGTGTTTTTACTCGACTAGCCTGCGGGAAGCATCCTCTTGCACGTGTTTTTACTCGACTACCCTGCGGGATGCATCCTCTCGCACGTGTTTTTACTCGACTAGCCTGCAGGATGCATCCTCTCGCACGTGTTTTTACTCGACTAGCCTGCAGGATGCATCCTCTCGCACGTGTTTTTGCTCGACTAGCCTGCGGGATGCATCCTCTCGCACGTGTTTTTACTCGACTAGCCTGCGGGAAGCATCCTCTTGCACGTGTTTTTACTCGACTAGCCTGCGGGATGCATCCTCTCGCACGTGTTTTTACTCGACTAGCCTGCGGGAAGCATCCTCTCGCACGTGTTTTTACTCGACTAGCCTGCGGGATGCATCCTCTCGCACGTGTTTTTACTCGACTAGCCTGCAGGATGCATCCTCTCGCACGTGTTTTTGCTCGACTAGCCTGCGGGATGCATCCTCTCGCACGTGTTTTTACTCGACTAGCCTGCGGGAAGCATCCTCTCGCACGTGTTTTTACTCGACTAGCCTGCGGGATGCATCCTCTTGCACGTGTTTTTACTCGACTAGCCTGCGGGATGCATCCTCTCGCACGTGTTTTTACTCGACTAGCCTGCGGGATGCATCCTCTCGCACGTGTTTTTGCTCGACTAGCCTGCGGGATGCATCCTCTCGCACGTGTTTTTGCTCGACTAGCCTGCGGGATGCATCCTTTCGCACGTGTTTTTGCTCGACTAGCCTGCGGGATGCATCCTCTCGCACGTGTTTTTACTCGACTAGCCTGCGGGATGCATCCTCTCGCACGTGTTTTTACTCGACTACCCTGCGGGATGCATCCTCTCGCACGTGTTTTTGCTCGACTATCCATGCGCATCCCAAAAAACCTGCGCATGCGCATCCCACAAAACCTGCGCTTGCGCATCCCACAAAACCTGCGCATGCGCATCCCACAAAACCTCGCACGTGTTTTTACTCGACTAGCATGCGGGATGCATCCTCTCGCACGTGTTTTTACTCGACTAGCCTGCGGGAAGCATCCTCTCGCACGTGTTTTTACTCGACTAGCCTGCGGGATGCATCCTCTCGCACGTGTTTTTACTCGACTAGCCTGCGGGAAGCATCCTCTTGCACGTGTTTTTACTCGACTAGCCTGCGGGATGCATCCTCTCGCACGTGTTTTTACTCGACTAGCCTGCAGGATGCATCCTCTCGCACGTGTTTTTGCTCGACTAGCCTGCGGGATGCATCCTCTCGCACGTGTTTTTACTCGACTAGCCTGCGGGAAGCATCCTCTCGCACGTGTTTTTACTCGACTAGCCTGCGGGATGCATCCTCTCGCACGTGTTTTTACTCGACTAGCCTGCGGGATGCATCCTCTCGTACGTGTTTTTACTCGACTAGCCTGCAGGATGCATCCTCTGGCACGTGTTTTTACTCGACTAGCCTGCGGGATGCATCCTCTCGCACGTGTTTTTGCTCGACTAGCCTGCTGGATGCATCCTCTCGCACGTGTTTTTACTCGACTAGCCTGCGGGATGCATCCTCCCGCACGTGTTTTTACTCCACTAGCCTGCGGGATACATCCTCTCGCACGTGTTTTTGCTCGACTAGCCTGCGGGATGCATCCTCTCGCACGTGTTTTTGCTCGACTAGCCTGCGGGATGCATCCTCTCGCACGTGTTATTGCTCGACTAGGCATGCGCATCCCAAAAAACCTGCGCATGCGCATCCCACAAAACCTGCGCATGCGCATCCCACAAAACCTCGCACGTGTTTTTACTCGACTAGCCTGCGGGATGCATCCTCTCGCACGTGTTTTTACTCGACTAGCCTGCGGGATGCATCCTCTCGCACGTGTTTTTACTCGACTAGCCTGCGGGATGCATCGTCTCGCACGTGTTTTTGCTCGACTAGCCTGCGGGATGCATCCTCTCGCACGTGTTTCTACTCGACTAGCCTGCGGGAGTCATCCTCTCGCTCGTGTTTTTACTCGACTAGCCTGCGGGATGCATCCTCTCGCACGTGTTTTTGCTCGACTAGCCTGCTGGATGCATCCTCTCGCACGTGTTTTTACTCGACTAGCCTGCGGGATGCATCCTCTCGCACGTGTTTTTACTCGACTAGCCTGCGGGAAGCATCCTCTTGCACGTGTTTTTACTCGACTAGCCTGCGGGACGCATCCTCTCGCACGTGTTTTTACTCGACTAGCCTGCGGGATGCATCCTCTCGCACGTGTTTTTACTCGACTAGCCTGCGGGAAGCATCCTCTTGCACGTGTTTTTACTCGACTACCCTGCGGGATGCATCCTCTCGCACGTGTTTTTACTCGACTAGCCTGCAGGATGCATCCTCTCGCACGTGTTTTTACTCGACTAGCCTGCAGGATGCATCCTCTCGCACGTGTTTTTGCTCGACTAGCCTGCGGGATGCATCCTCTCGCACGTGTTTTTACTCGACTAGCCTGCGGGAAGCATCCTCTTGCACGTGTTTTTACTCGACTAGCCTGCGGGATGCATCCTCTCGCACGTGTTTTTACTCGACTAGCCTGCGGGAAGCATCCTCTCGCACGTGTTTTTACTCGACTAGCCTGCGGGATGCATCCTCTCGCACGTGTTTTTACTCGACTAGCCTGCGGGATGCATCCTCTCGTACGTGTTTTTACTCGACTAGTCTGCGGGAAGCATCCTCTTGCACGTGTTTTTACTCGACTAGCCTGCGGGATGCATCCTCTCGCACGTGTTTTTACTCGACTAGCCTGCAGGATGCATCCTCTCGCACGTGTTTTTGCTCGACTAGCCTGCGGGATGCATCCTCTCGCACGTGTTTTTACTCGACTAGCCTGCGGGAAGCATCCTCTCGCACGTGTTTTTACTCGACTAGCCTGCGGGATGCATCCTCTTGCACGTGTTTTTACTCGACTAGCCTGCGGGATGCATCCTCTCGCACGTGTTTTTACTCGACTAGCCTGCGGGATGCATCCTCTCGCACGTGTTTTTGCTCGACTAGCCTGCGGGATGCATCCTCTCGCACGTGTTTTTGCTCGACTAGCCTGCGGGATGCATCCTTTCGCACGTGTTTTTGCTCGACTAGCCTGCGGGATGCATCCTCTCGCACGTGTTTTTACTCGACTAGCCTGCGGGATGCATCCTCTCGCACGTGTTTTTACTCGACTACCCTGCGGGATGCATCCTCTCGCACGTGTTTTTGCTCGACTATCCATGCGCATCCCAAAAAACCTGCGCATGCGCATCCCACAAAACCTGCGCTTGCGCATCCCACAAAACCTGCGCATGCGCATCCCACAAAACCTCGCACGTGTTTTTACTCGACTAGCCTGCGGGATGCATCCTCTCGCACGTGTTTTTACTCGACTAGCCTGCGGGATGCATCCTCTCGCACGTGTTTTTGCTCGACTAGCCTGCGGGATGCATCCTCTCGCACGTGTTTTTGCTCGACTAGCCTGCGGGACGCATCCTCTCGCACGTGTTTTTACTCGACTAGCCTGCGGGATGCATCCTCTCGCACGTGTTTTTACTCGACTAGCCTGCGGGAAGCATCCTCTTGCACGTGTTTTTACTCGACTACCCTGCGGGATGCATCCTCTCGCACGTGTTTTTACTCGACTAGCCTGCAGAATGCATCCTCTCGCACGTGTTTTTACTCGACTAGCCTGCGGGATGCATCCTCTCGCACGTGTTTTTGCTCGACTAGCCTGCGGGATGCATCCTCTCGCACGTGTTTTTACTCGACTAGCCTGCGGGAAGCATCCTCTTGCACGTGTTTTTACTCGACTAGCCTGCGGGATGCATCCTCTCGCACGTGTTTTTACATGACTAGCCTGCGGGATGCATCCTCTCGCACGTGTTTTTACTCGACTAGCCTGCAGGATGCATCCTCTCGCACGTGTTTTTACTCGACTAGCCTGCGGGAAGCATCCTCTTGCACGTGTTTTTACTCGACTAGCATGCGGGATGCATCCTCTCGCACGTGTTTTTACTCGACTAGCCTGCGGGAAGCATCCTCTCGCACGTGTTTTTACTCGACTAGCCTGCGGGATGCATCCTCTCGCACGTGTATTTACTCGACTAGCCTGCGGGATGCATCCTCTCGCACGTGTTTTTGCTCGACTAGCCTGCGGGACGCATCCTCTCGCACGTGTTTTTACTCGACTAGCCTGCGGGATGCATCCTCTCGCACGTGTTTTTACTCGACTAGCCTGCGGGATGCATCCTCTCGCACGTGTTTTTACTCGACTAGCCTGCGGGATGCATCCTCTCGCACGTGTTTTTGCTCGACTAGCCTGCGGGATGCATCCTCTCGCACGTGTTTTTGCTCGACTAGCCTGCGGGACGCATCCTCTCGCACGTGTTTTTACTCGACTAGCCTGCGGGATGCATCCTCTCGCACGTGTTTTTACTCGACTAGCCTGCGGGAAGCATCCTCTTGCACGTGTTTTTACTCGACTAGCCTGCGGGATGCATCCTCTCGCACGTGTTTTTACTCGACTAGCCTGCAGGATGCATCCTCCCGCACGTGTTTTTACTCGACTAGCCTGCGGGATGCATCCTCTCGCACGTGTTTTTGCTCGACTAGCCTGCGGGATGCATCCTTTCGCACGTGTTTTTGCTCGACTAGCCTGCGGGATGCATCCTCTCGCACGTGTTTTTACTCGACTAGCCTGCGGGATGCATCCTCTCGCACGTGTTTTTACTCGACTACCCTGCGGGATGCATCCTCTCGCACGTGTTTTTGCTCGACTATCCATGCGCATCCCAAAAAACCTGCGCATGCGCATCCCACAAAACCTGCGCATGCGCATCCCACAAAACCTGCGCATGCGCATCCCACAAAACCTCGCACGTGTTTTTACTCGACTAGCCTGCGGGATGCATCCTCTCGCACGTGTTTTTACTCGACTAGCCTGCGGGATGCATCCTCTCGCACGTGTTTTTGCTCGACTAGCCTGCGGGATGCATCCTCTCGCACGTGTTTTTGCTCGACTAGCCTGCGGGACGCATCCTCTCGCACGTGTTTTTACTCGACTAGCCTGCGGGATGCATCCTCTCGCACGTGTTTTTACTCGACTAGCCTGCGGGAAGCATCCTCTTGCACGTGTTTTTACTCGACTACCCTGCGGGATGCATCCTCTCGCACGTGTTTTTACTCGACTAGCCTGCAGGATGCATCCTCTCGCACGTGTTTTTACTCGACTAGCCTGCGGGATGCATCCTCTCGCACGTGTTTTTGCTCGACTAGCCTGCGGGATGCATCCTCTCGCACGTGTTTTTGCTCGACTAGCCTGCGGGATGCATCCTCTCGCACGTGTTTTTGCTCGACTAGCCTGCGGGATGCATCCTCTCGCACGTGTTTTTACTCGACTAGCCTGCGGGATGCATCCTCTCGCACGTGTTTTTACTCGACTAGCCTGCGGGATGCATCCTCCCGCACGTGTTTTTACTCCACTAGCCTGCGGGATACATCCTCTCGCACGTGTTTTTGCTCGACTAGCCTGCGGGATGCATCCTCTCGCACGTGTTTTTGCTCGACTAGCCTGCGGGATGCATCCTCTCGCACGTGTTTTTACTCGACTAGCCTGCGGGAAGCATCCTCTCGCACGTGTTTTTACTCGACTAGCCTGCGGGATGCATCCTCTCGCACGTGTTTTTACTCGACTAGCCTGCGGGATGCATCCTCTCGCACGTGTTTTTACTCGACTAGCCTGCAGGATGCATCCTCTTGCACGTGTTTTTACTCGACTAGCCTGCGGGATGCATCCTCTCGCACGTGTTTTTGCTCGACTAGCCTGCTGGATGCATCCTCTCGCACGTGTTTTTACTCGACTAGCCTGCGGGATGCATCCTCCCGCACGTGTTTTTACTCCACTAGCCTGCGGGATACATCCTCTCGCACGTGTTTTTGCTCGACTAGCCTGCGGGATGCATCCTCTCGCACGTGTTTATGCTCGACTAGCCTGCGGGATGCATCCTCTCGCACGTGTTTTTGCTCGACTAGGCATGCGCATCCCAAAAAACCTGCGCATGCGCATCCCACAAAACCTGCGCATGCGCATCCCACAAAACCTCGCACGTGTTTTTACTCGACTAGCCTGCGGGATGCATCCTCTCGCACGTGTTTTTACTCGACTAGCCTGCGGGATGCATCCTCTCGCACGTGTTTTTACTCGACTAGCCTGCGGGATGCATCGTCTCGCACGTGTTTTTGCTCGATTAGCCTGCGGGATGCATCCTCTCGCACGTGTTTTTACTCGACTAGCCTGCGGGATTCATCCTCTCGCACGTGTTTTTACTCGACTAGCCTGCGGGATGCATCCTCTCGCACGTGTTTTTGCTCGACTAGCCTGCTGGATGCATCCTCTCGCACGTGTTTATACTCGACTAGCCTGCGGGATGCATCCTCTCGCACGTGTTTTTACTCGACTAGCCTGCGGGAAGCATCCTCTTGCACGTGTTTTTACTCGACTAGCCTGCGGGATGCATCCTCTCGCACGTGTTTTTACTCGACTAGCCTGCAGGATGCATCCTCTCGCACGTGTTTTTACTCGACTAGCCTGCGGGAAGCATCCTCTTGCACGTGTTTTTACTCGACTAGCCTGCGGGATGCATCCTCTCGCACGTGTTTTTACATGACTAGCCTGCGGGATGCATCCTCTCGCACGTGTTTTTACTCGACTAGCCTGCAGGATGCATCCTCTCGCACGTGTTTTTACTCGACTAGCCTGCGGGAAGCATCCTCTTGCACGTGTTTTTACTCGACTAGCATGCGGGATGCATCCTCTCGCACGTGTTTTTACTCGACTAGCCTGCGGGAAGCATCCTCTCGCACGTGTTTTTACTCGACTAGCCTGCGGGATGCATCCTCTCGCACGTGTTTTTACTCGACTAGCCTGCGGGAAGCATCCTCTTGCACGTGTTTTTACTCGACTAGCCTGCGGGATGCATCCTCTCGCACGTGTTTTTACTCGACTAGCCTGCGGGATGCATCCTCTCGCACGTGTTTTTACTCGACTAGCCTGCGGGAAGCATCCTCTTGCACGTGTTTTTACTCGACTAGCCTGCGGGATGCATCCTCTCGCACGTGTTTTTACTCGACTAGCCTGTGGGATGCATCCTCTCGCACGTGTTTTTACTCGACTAGCCTGCAGGATGCATCCTCTCGCACGTGTTTTTGCTCGACTAGCCTGCGGGATGCATCCTCTCGCACGTGTTTTTGCTCGACTAGCCTGCGGGATGCATCCTCTCGCACGTGTTTTTACTCGACTAGCCTGCGGGATGCATCCTCTCGCACGTGTTTTTGCTCGACTAGCCTGCGGGATGCATCCTCTCGCACGTGTTTTTGCTCGACTAGCCTGCGGGACGCATCCTCTCGCACGTGTTTTTACTCGACTAGCCTGCGGGATGCATCCTCTCGCACGTGTTTTTACTCGACTAGCCTGCGGGATGCATCCTCTCGCACGTGTTTTTGCTCGACTAGCCTGCGGGATGCATCCTCTCGCACGTGTTTTTGCTCGACTAGCCTGCGGGACGCATCCTCTCGCACGTGTTTTTAGTCGACTAGCCTGCGGGATGCATCCTCTCGCACGTGTTTTTACTCGACTAGCCTGCGGGATGCATCCTCTCGCACGTGTTTTTACTCGACTAGCCTGCGGGATGCATCCTCTCGCACGTGTTTTTGCTCGACTAGCCTGCGGGATGCATCCTCTCGCACGTGTTTTTGCTCGACTAGCCTGCGGGACGCATCCTCTCGCACGTGTTTTTACTCGACTAGCCTGCGGGATGCATCCTCTCGCACGTGTTTTTACTCGACTAGCCTGCGGGAAGCATCCTCTTGCACGTGTTTTTACTCGACTAGCCTGCGGGATGCATCCTCTCGCACGTGTTTTTACTCGACTAGCCTGCAGGATGCATCCTCTCGCACGTGTTTTTACTCGACTAGCCTGCGGGATGCATCCTCTCGCACGTGTTTTTGCTCGACTAGCCTGCGGGATGCATCCTCTCGCACGTGTTTTTGCTCGACTACACTGCGGGATGCATCCTCTCGCACGTGTTTTTGCTCGACTATCCATGCGCATCCCAAAAAACCTGCGCATGCGCATCCCACAAAACCTGCGCATGCGCATCCCACAAAACCTGCGCATGCGCATCCCACAAAACCTGCGCATGCGCATCCCACAAAACCTGCGCATGCGCATCCCACAAAACCTCGCACGTGTTTTTACTCGACTAGCCTGCGGGATGCATCCTCTCGCACGTGTTTTTACTCGACTAGCCTGCGGGATGCATCCTCTCGCACGTGTTTTTGCTCGACTAGCCTGCGGGATGCATCCTCTCGCACGTGTTTTTGCTCGACTAGCCTGCGGGACGCATCCTCTCGCACGTGTTTTTACTCGACTAGCCTGCGGGATGCATCCTCTCGCACGTGTTTTTACTCGACTAGCCTGCGGGAAGCATCCTCTTGCACGTGTTTTTACTCGACTACCCTGCGGGATGCATCCTCTCGCACGTGTTTTTACTCGACTAGCCTGCAGGATGCATCCTCTCGCACGTGTTTTTACTCGACTAGCCTGCGGGATGCATCCTCTCGCACGTGCTTTTGCTCGACTAGCCTGCGGGATGCATCCTCTCGCACGTGTTTTTGCTCGACTAGCCTGCGGGATGCATCCTCTCGCACTTGTTTTTGCTCGACTAGCCTGCGGGATGCATCCTCTCGCACGTGTTTTTACTCGACTAGCCTGCGGGATGCATCCTCTCGCACGTGTTTTTACTCGACTACCCTGCGGGATGCATCCTCTCGCACGTGTTTTTGCTCGACTATCCATGCGCATCCCAAAAAACCTGCGCATGCGCATCCCACAAAACCTGCGCATGCGCATCCCACAAAACCTGCGCATGCGCATCCCACAAAACCTGTGCATGCGCATCCCACAAAACCTCGCACGTGTTTTTACTCGACTAGCCTGCGGGATGCATCCTCTCGCACGTGTTTTTACTCGACTAGCCTGCGGGATGCATCCTCTCGCACGTGTTTTTGCTCGACTAGCCTGCGGGATGCATCCTCTCGCACGTGTTTTTGCTCGAATAGCCTGCGGGACGCATCCTCTCGCACGTGTTTTTACTCGACTAGCCTGCGGGATGCATCCTCTCGCACGTGTTTTTACTCGACTAGCCTGCGGGAAGCATCCTCTTGCACGTGTTTTTACTCGACTACCCTGCGGGAAGCATCCTCTTGCACGTGTTTTTACTCGACTAGCATGCGGGATGCATCCTCTCGCACGTGTTTTTACTCGACTAGCCTGCGGGAAGCATCCTCTCGCACGTGTTTTTACTCGACTAGCCTGCGGGATGCATCCTCTCGCACGTGTTTTTACTCGACTAGCCTGCGGGATGCATCCTCTCGCACGTGTTTTTACTCGACTAGCCTGCGGGAAGCATCCTCTTGCACGTGTTTTTACTCGACTAGCATGCGGGATGCATCCTCTCGCACGTGTTTTTACTCGACTAGCCTGCGGGATGCATCCTCTCGTACGTGTTTTTACTCGACTAGCCTGCAGGATGCATCCTCTTGCACGTGTTTTTACTCGACTAGCCTGCGGGATGCATCCTCTCGCACGTGTTTTTACTCGACTAGCCTGCAGGATGCATCCTCTCGCACGTGTTTTTGCTCGACTAGCCTGCGGGATGCATCCTCTCGCACGTGTTTTTACTCGACTAGCCTGCGGGAAGCATCCTCTCGCACGTGTTTTTACTCGACTAGGCTGCGGGATGCATCCTCTCGCACGTGTTTTTACTCGACTAGCCTGCGGGATGCATCCTCTCGTACGTGTTTTTACTCGACTAGCCTGCAGGATGCATCCTCTTGCACGTGTTTTTACTCGACTAGCCTGCGGGATGCATCCTCTCGCACGTGTTTTTGCTCGACTAGCCTGCTGGATGCATCCTCTCGCACGTGTTTTTACTCGACTAGCCTGCGGGATGCATCCTCCCGCACGTGTTTTTACTCCACTAGCCTGCGGGATACATCCTCTCGCACGTGTTTTTGCTCGACTAGCCTGCGGGATGCATCCTCTCGCACGTGTTTTTGCTCGACTAGCCTGCGGGATGCATCCTCTCGCACGTGTTTTTGCTCGACTAGGCATGCGCATCCCAAAAAACCTGCGCATGCGCATCCCACAAAACCTGCGCATGCGCATCCCACAAAACCTCGCACGTGTTTTTACTCGACTAGCCTGCGGGATGCATCCTCTCGCACGTGTTTTTACTCGACTAGCCTGCGGGATGCATCCTCTCGCACGTGTTTTTACTCGACTAGCCTGCGGGATGCATCGTCTCGCACGTGTTTTTGCTCGACTAGCCTGCGGGATGCATCCTCTCGTACGTGTTTCTACTCGACTAGCCTGCGGGATTCATCCTCTCGCTCGTGTTTTTACTCGACTAGCCTGCGGGAAGCATCCTCTTGCACGTGTTTTTACTCGACTAGCCTGCGGGACGCATCCTCTCGCACGTGTTTTTACTCGACTAGCCTGCGGGATGCATCCTCTCGCACGTGTTTTTACTCGACTAGCCTGCGGGAAGCATCCTCTTGCACGTGTTTTTACTCGACTACCCTGCGGGATGCATCCTCTCGCACGTGTTTTTACTCGACTAGCCTGCAGGATGCATCCTCTCGCACGTGTTTTTACTCGACTAGCCTGCAGGATGCATCCTCTCGCACGTGTTTTTGCTCGACTAGCCTGCGGGATGCATCCTCTCGCACGTGTTTTTACTCGACTAGCCTGCGGGAAGCATCCTCTCGCACGTGTTTTTACTCGACTAGCCTGCGGGATGCATCCTCTCGCACGTGTTTTTACTCGACTAGCCTGCGGGATGCATCCTCTCGTACGTGTTTTTACTCGACTAGTCTGCGGGAAGCATCCTCTTGCACGTGTTTTTACTCGACTAGCCTGCGGGATGCATCCTCTCGCACGTGTTTTTACTCGACTAGCCTGCAGGATGCATCCTCTCGCACGTGTTTTTGCTCGACTAGCCTGCGGGATGCATCCTCTCGCACGTGTTTTTACTCGACTAGCCTGCGGGAAGCATCCTCTCGCACGTGTTTTTACTCGACTAGCCTGCGGGATGCATCCTCTTGCACGTGTTTTTACTCGACTAGCCTGCGGGATGCATCCTCTCGCACGTGTTTTTACTCGACTAGCCTGCGGGATGCATCCTCTCGCACGTGTTTTTGCTCGACTAGCCTGCGGGATGCATCCTCTCGCACGTGTTTTTGCTCGACTAGCCTGCGGGATGCATCCTTTCGCACGTGTTTTTGCTCGACTAGCCTGCGGGATGCATCCTCTCGCACGTGTTTTTACTCGACTAGCCTGCGGGATGCATCCTCTCGCACGTGTTTTTGCTCGACTAGCCTGCGGGATGCATCCTCTCGCACGTGTTTTTGCTCGACTAGCCTGCGGGATGCATCCTCTCGCACGTGTTTTTACTCGACTAGCCTGCGGGATGCATCCTCTCGCACGTGTTTTTACTCGACTAGCCTGCGGGAAGCATCCTCTTGCACGTGTTTTTACTCGACTAGCATGCGGGATGCATCCTCTCGCACGTGTTTTTACTCGACTAGCCTGCGGGAAGCATCCTCTCGCACGTGTTTTTACTCGACTAGCCTGCGGGATGCATCCTTTCGCACGTGTTTTTGCTCGACTAGCCTGCGGGATGCATCCTCTCGCACGTGTTTTTACTCGACTAGCCTGCGGGATGCATCCTCTCGCACGTGTTTTTACTCGACTACCCTGCGGGATGCATCCTCTCGCACGTGTTTTTGCTCGACTATCCATGCGCATCCCAAAAAACCTGCGCTTGCGCATCCCACAAAACCTGCGCTTGCGCATCCCACAAAACCTGCGCATGCGCATCCCACAAAACCTCGCACGTGTTTTTACTCGACTAGCCTGCGGGATGCATCCTCTCGCACGTGTTTTTACTCGACTAGCCTGCGGGATGCATCCTCTCGCACGTGTTTTTGCTCGACTAGCCTGCGGGATGCATCCTCTCGCACGTGTTTTTGCTCGACTAGCCTGCGGGACGCATCCTCTCGCACGTGTTTTTACTCGACTAGCCTGCGGGATGCATCCTCTCGCACGTGTTTTTACTCGACTAGCCTGCGGGAAGCATCCTCTTGCACGTGTTTTTACTCGACTACCCTGCGGGATGCATCCTCTCGCACGTGTTTTTACTCGACTAGCCTGCAGAATGCATCCTCTCGCACGTGTTTTTACTCGACTAGCCTGCGGGATGCATCCTCTCGCACGTGTTTTTGCTCGACTAGCCTGCGGGATGCATCCTCTCGCACGTGTTTTTACTCGACTAGCCTGCGGGAAGCATCCTCTTGCACGTGTTTTTACTCGACTAGCCTGCGGGATGCATCCTCTCGCACGTGTTTTTACATGACTAGCCTGCGGGATGCATCCTCTCGCACGTGTTTTTTACTCGACTAGCCTGCAGGATGCATCCTCTCGCACGTGTTTTTACTCGACTAGCCTGCGGGAAGCATCCTCTTGCACGTGTTTTTACTCGACTAGCATGCGGGATGCATCCTCTCGCACGTGTTTTTACTCGACTAGCCTGCGGGAAGCATCCTCTCGCACGTGTTTTTACTCGACTAGCCTGCGGGATGCATCCTCTCGCACGTGTATTTACTCGACTAGCCTGCGGGATGCATCCTCTCGCACGTGTTTTTGCTCGATTAGCCTGCGGGACGCATCCTCTCGCACGTGTTTTTACTCGACTAGCCTGCGGGATGCATCCTCTCGCACGTGTTTTTACTCGACTAGCCTGCGGGATGCATCCTCTCGCACGTGTTTTTACTCGACTAGCCTGCGGGATGCATCCTCTCGCACGTGTTTTTGCTCGACTAGCCTGCGGGATGCATCCTCTCGCACGTGTTTTTGCTCGACTAGCCTGCGGGACGCATCCTCTCGCACGTGTTTTTACTCGACTAGCCTGCGGGATGCATCCTCTCGCACGTGTTTTTACTCGACTAGCCTGCGGGAAGCATCCTCTTGCACGTGTTTTTACTCGACTAGCCTGCGGGATGCATCCTCTCGCACGTGTTTTTACTCGACTAGCCTGCAGGATGCATCCTCTCGCACGTGTTTTTACTCGACTAGCCTGCGGGATGCATCCTCTCGCACGTGTTTTTGCTCGACTAGCCTGCGGGATGCATCCTTTCGCACGTGTTTTTGCTCGACTAGCCTGCGGGATGCATCCTCTCGCACGTGTTTTTACTCGACTAGCCTGCGGGATGCATCCTCTCGCACGTGTTTTTACTCGACTAGCCTGCGGGAAGCATCCTCTTGCACGTGTTTTTACTCGACTAGCATGCGGGATGCATCCTCTCGCACGTGTTTTTACTCGACTAGCCTGCGGGAAGCATCCTCTCGCACGTGTTTTTACTCGACTAGCCTGCGGGATGCATCCTCTCGCACGTGTTTTTACTCGACTAGCCTGCGGGAAGCATCCTCTTGCACGTGTTTTTACTCGACTAGCCTGCGGGATGCATCCTCTCGCACGTGTTTTTACTCGACTAGCCTGCAGGATGCATCCTCTCGCACGTGTTTTTGCTCGACTAGCCTGCGGGATGCATCCTCTCGCACGTGTTTTTACTCGACTAGCCTGCGGGAAGCATCCTCTCGCACGTGTTTTTACTCGACTAGCCTGCGGGATGCATCCTCTCGCACGTGTTTTTACTCGACTAGCCTGCGGGATGCATCCTCTCGTACGTGTTTTTACTCGACTAGCCTGCAGGATGCATCCTCTTGCACGTGTTTTTACTCGACTAGCCTGCGGGATGCATCCTCTCGCACGTGTTTTTGCTCGACTAGCCTGCTGGATGCATCCTCTCGCACGTGTTTTTACTCGACTAGCCTGCGGGATGCATCCTCCCGCACGTGTTTTTACTCCACTAGCCTGCGGGATACATCCTCTCGCACGTGTTTTTGCTCGACTAGCCTGCGGGATGCATCCTCTCGCACGTGTTTTTGCTCGACTAGCCTGCGGGATGCATCCTCTCGCACGTGTTTTTGCTCGACTAGGCATGCGCATCCCAAAAAACCTGCGCATGCGCATCCCACAAAACCTGCGCATGCGCATCCCACAAAACCTCGCACGTGTTTTTACTCGACTAGCCTGCGGGATGCATCCTCTCGCACGTGTTTTTACTCGACTAGCCTGCGGGATGCATCCTCTCGCACGTGTTTTTACTCGACTAGCCTGCGGGATGCATCGTCTCGCACGTGTTTTTGCTCGACTAGCCTGCGGGATGCATCCTCTCGCACGTGTTTCTACTCGACTAGCCTGCGGGATTCATCCTCTCGCTCGTGTTTTCACTCGACTAGCCTGCGGGATGCATCCTCTCGCACGTGTTTTTGCTCGACTAGCCTGCTGGATGCATCCTCTCGCACGTGTTTTTACTCGACTAGCCTGCGGGATGCATCCTCTCGCACGTGTTTTTACTCGACTAGCCTGCGGGAAGCATCCTCTTGCACGTGTTTTTACTCGACTACCCTGCGGGATGCATCCTCTCGCACGTGTTTTTACTCGACTAGCCTGCAGGATGCATCCTCTCGCACGTGTTTTTACTCGACTAGCCTGCAGGATGCATCCTCTCGCACGTGTTTTTGCTCGACTAGCCTGCGGGATGCATCCTCTCGCACGTGTTTTTACTCGACTAGCCTGCGGGAAGCATCCTCTCGCACGTGTTTTTACTCGACTAGCCTGCGGGATGCATCCTCTCGCACGTGTTTTTACTCGACTAGCCTGCGGGATGCATCCTCTCGTACGTGTTTTTACTCGACTAGTCTGCGGGAAGCATCCTCTTGCACGTGTTTTTACTCGACTAGCCTGCGGGATGCATCCTCTCGCACGTGTTTTTACTCGACTAGCCTGCAGGATGCATCCTCTCGCACGTGTTTTTGCTCGACTAGCCTGCGGGATGCATCCTCTCGCACGTGTTTTTACTCGACTAGCCTGCGGGAAGCATCCTCTCGCACGTGTTTTTACTCGACTAGCCTGCGGGATGCATCCTCTTGCACGTGTTTTTACTCGACTAGCCTGCGGGATGCATCCTCTCGCACGTGTTTTTACTCGACTAGCCTGCGGGATGCATCCTCTCGCACGTGTTTTTGCTCGACTAGCCTGCGGGATGCATCCTCTCGCACGTGTTTTTGCTCGACTAGCCTGCGGGATGCATCCTTTCGCACGTGTTTTTGCTCGACTAGCCTGCGGGATGCATCCTCTCGCACGTGTTTTTACTCGACTAGCCTGCGGGATGCATCCTCTCGCACGTGTTTTTACTCGACTACCCTGCGGGATGCATCCTCTCGCACGTGTTTTTGCTCGACTATCCATGCGCATCCCAAAAAACCTGCGCATGCGCATCCCACAAAACCTGCGCATGCGCATCCCACAAAACCTCGCACGTGTTTTTACTCGACTAGCCTGCGGGATGCATCCTCTCGCACGTGTTTTTACTCGACTAGCCTGCGGGATGCATCCTCTCGCACGTGTTTTTGCTCGACTAGCCTGCGGGATGCATCCTCTCGCACGTGTTTTTGCTCGACTAGCCTGCGGGACGCATCCTCTCGCACGTGTTTTTACTCGACTAGCCTGCGGGATGCATCCTCTCGCACGTGTTTTTACTCGACTAGCCTGCGGGAAGCATCCTCTTGCACGTGTTTTTACTCGACTACCCTGCGGGATGCATCCTCTCGCACGTGTTTTTACTCGACTAGCCTGCAGAATGCATCCTCTCGCACGTGTTTTTACTCGACTAGCCTGCGGGATGCATCCTCTCGCACGTGTTTTTACTCGACTAGCCTGCGGGAAGCATCCTCTTGCACGTGTTTTTACTCGACTAGCATGCGGGATGCATCCTCTCGCACGTGTTTTTACTCGACTAGCCTGCGGGAAGCATCCTCTCGCACGTGTTTTTACTCGACTAGCCTGCGGGATGCATCCTCTCGCACGTGTTTTTACTCGACTAGCCTGCGGGAAGCATCCTCTTGCACGTGTTTTTACTCGACTAGCCTGCGGGATGCATCCTCTCGCACGTGTTTTTACTCGACTAGCCTGCAGGATGCATCCTCTCGCACGTGTTTTTGCTCGACTAGCCTGCGGGATGCATCCTCTCGCACGTGTTTTTACTCGACTAGCCTGCGGGAAGCATCCTCTCGCACGTGTTTTTACTCGACTAGCCTGCGGGATGCATCCTCTCGCACGTGTTTTTACTCGACTAGCCTGCGGGATGCATCCTCTCGTACGTGTTTTTACTCGACTAGCCTGCAGGATGCATCCTCTTGCACGTGTTTTTACTCGACTAGCCTGCGGGATGCATCCTCTCGCACGTGTTTTTGCTCGACTAGCCTGCTGGATGCATCCTCTCGCACGTGTTTTTACTCGACTAGCCTGCGGGATGCATCCTCCCGCACGTGTTTTTACTCCACTAGCCTGCGGGATACATCCTCTCGCACGTGTTTTTGCTCGACTAGCCTGCGGGATGCATCCTCTCGCACGTGTTTTTGCTCGACTAGCCTGCGGGATGCATCCTCTCGCACGTGTTTTTGCTCGACTAGGCATGCGCATCCCAAAAAACCTGCGCATGCGCATCCCACAAAACCTGCGCATGCGCATCCCACAAAACCTCGCACGTGTTTTTACTCGACTAGCCTGCGGGATGCATCCTCTCGCACGTGTTTTTACTCGACTAGCCTGCGGGATGCATCCTCTCGCACGTGTTTTTACTCGACTAGCCTGCGGGATGCATCGTCTCGCACGTGTTTTTGCTCGACTAGCCTGCGGGATGCATCCTCTCGCACGTGTTTCTACTCGACTAGCCTGCGGGATTCATCCTCTCGCTCGTGTTTTTACTCGACTAGCCTGCGGGATGCATCCTCTCGCACGTGTTTTTACTCGACTAGCCTGCGGGATGCATCCTCTCGTACGTGTTTTTACTCGACTAGCCTGCAGGATGCATCCTCTTGCACGTGTTTTTACTCGACTAGCCTGCGGGATGCATCCTCTCGCACGTGTTTTTGCTCGACTAGCCTGCTGGATGCATCCTCTCGCACGTGTTTTTACTCGACTAGCCTGCGGGATGCATCCTCCCGCACGTGTTTTTACTCCACTAACCTGCGGGATACATCCTCTCGCACGTGTTTTTGCTCGACTAGCCTGCGGGATGCATCCTCTCGCACGTGTTTTTGCTCGACTAGCCTGCGGGATGCATCCTCTCGCACGTGTTTTTGCTCGACTAGGCATGCGCATCCCAAAAAACCTGCGCATGCGCATCCCACAAAACCTGCGCATGCGCATCCCACAAAACCTCGCACGTGTTTTTACTCGACTAGCCTGCGGGATGCATCCTCTCGCACGTGTTTTTACTCGACTAGCCTGCGGGATGCATCCTCTCGCACGTGTTTTTACTCGACTAGCCTGCGGGATGCATCGTCTCGCACGTGTTTTTGCTCGACTAGCCTGCGGGATGCATCCTCTCGCACGTGTTTCTACTCGACTAGCCTGCGGGATTCATCCTCTCGCTCGTGTTTTTACTCGACTAGCCTGCGGGATGCATCCTCTCGCACGTGTTTTTGCTCGACTAGCCTGCTGGATGCATCCTCTCGCACGTGTTTTTACTCGACTAGCCTGCGGGATGCATCCTCTCGCACGTGTTTTTACTCGACTAGCCTGCGGGAAGCATCCTCTTGCACGTGTTTTTACTCGACTAGCCTGCGGGACGCATCCTCTCGCACGTGTTTTTACTCGACTAGCCTGCGGGAAGCATCCTCTTGCACGTGTTTTTACTCGACTAGCCTGCGGGATGCATCCTCTCGCACGTGTTTTTACTCGACTAGCCTGCGGGAAGCATCCTCTCGCACGTGTTTTTACTCGACTAGCCTGCGGGATGCATCCTCTCGCACGTGTTTTTACTCGACTAGCCTGCGGGATGCATCCTCTCGTACGTGTTTTTACTCGACTAGTCTGCGGGAAGCATCCTCTTGCACGTGTTTTTACTCGACTAGCCTGCGGGATGCATCCTCTCGCACGTGTTTTTACTCGACTAGCCTGCGGGATGCATCCTCTCGCACGTGTTTTTACTCGACTAGCCTGCGGGATGCATCCTCTCGCACGTGTTTTTGCTCGACTAGCCTGCGGGATGCATCCTCTCGCACGTGTTTTTGCTCGACTAGCCTGCGGGATGCATCCTTTCGCACGTGTTTTTGCTCGACTAGCCTGCGGGATGCATCCTCTCGCACGTGTTTTTACTAGACTAGCCTGCGGGATGCATCCTCTCGCACGTGTTTTTACTCGACTACCCTGCGGGATGCATCCTCTCGCACGTGTTTTTGCTCGACTATCCATGCGCATCCCAAAAAACCTGCGCATGCGCATCCCACAAAACCTGCGCTTGCGCATCCCACAAAACCTGCGCATGCGCATCCCACAAAACCTCGCACGTGTTTTTACTCGACTAGCCTGCGGGATGCATCCTCTCGCACGTGTTTTTACTCGACTAGCCTGCGGGATGCATCCTCTCGCACGTGTTTTTGCTCGACTAGCCTGCGGGATGCATCCTCTCGCACGTGTTTTTGCTCGACTAGCCTGCGGGACGCATCCTCTCGCACGTGTTTTTACTCGACTAGCCTGCGGGATGCATCCTCTCGCACGTGTTTTTACATGTCTAGCCTGCGGGATGCATCCTCTCGCACGTGTTTTTACTCGACTAGCCTGCAGGATGCATCCTCTCGCACGTGTTTTTACTCGACTAGCCTGCGGGAAGCATCCTCTTGCACGTGTTTTTACTCGACTAGCATGCGGGATGCATCCTCTCGCACGTGTTTTTACTCGACTAGCCTGCGGGAAGCATCCTCTCGCACGTGTTTTTACTCGACTAGCCTGCGGGATGCATCCTCTCGCACGTGTATTTACTCGACTAGCCTGCGGGATGCATCCTCTCGCACGTGTTTTTGCTCGACTAGCCTGCGGGACGCATCCTCTCGCACGTGTTTTTACTCGACTAGCCTGCGGGATGCATCCTCTCGCACGTGTTTTTACTCGACTAGCCTGCGGGATGCATCCTCTCGCACGTGTTTTTATTCGACTAGCCTGCGGGATGCATCCTCTCGCACGTGTTTTTGCTCGACTAGCCTGCGGGATGCATCCTCTCGCACGTGTTTTTGCTCGACTAGCCTGCGGGACGCATCCTCTCGCACGTGTTTTTACTCGACTAGCCTGCGGGATGCATCCTCTCGCACGTGTTTTTACTCGACTAGCCTGCGGGAAGCATCCTCTTGCACGTGTTTTTACTCGACTAGCCTGCGGGATGCATCCTCTCGCACGTGTTTTTACTCGACTAGCCTGCAGGATGCATCCTCTCGCACGTGTTTTTACTCGACTAGCCTGCGGGATGCATCCTCTCGCACGTGTTTTTGCTCGACTAGCCTGCGGGATGCATCCTTTCGCACGTGTTTTTGCTCGACTAGCCTGCGGGATGCATCCTCTCGCACGTGTTTTTACTCGACTAGCCTGCGGGATGCATCCTCTCGCACGTGTTTTTACTCGACTACCCTGCGGGATGCATCCTCTCGCACGTGTTTTTGCTCGACTATCCATGCGCATCCCAAAAAACCTGCGCATGCGCATCCCACAAAACCTGCGCATGCGCATCCCACAAAACCTGCGCATGCGCATCCCACAAAACCTCGCACGTGTTTTTACTCGACTAGCCTGCGGGATGCATCCTCTCGCACGTGTTTTTACTCGACTAGCCTGCGGGATGCATCCTCTCGCACGTGTTTTTGCTCGACTAGCCTGCGGGATGCATCCTCTCGCACGTGTTTTTGCTCGACTAGCCTGCGGGACGCATCCTCTCGCACGTGTTTTTACTCGACTAGCCTGCGGGATCCATCCTCTCGCACGTGTTTTTACTCGACTAGCCTGCGGGAAGCATCCTCTTGCACGTGTTTTTACTCGACTACCCTGCGGGATGCATCCTCTCGCACGTGTTTTTACTCGACTAGCCTGCAGGATGCATCCTCTCGCACGTGTTTTTACTCGACTAGCCTGCGGGATGCATCCTCTCGCACGTGTTTTTGCTCGACTAGCCTGCGGGATGCATCCTCTCGCACGTGTTTTTGCTCGACTAGCCTGCGGGATGCATCCTCTCGCACGTGTTTTTGCTCGACTAGCCTGCGGGATGCATCCTCTCGCACGTGTTTTTACTCGACTAGCCTGCGGGATGCATCCTCTCGCACGTGTTTTTACTCGACTAGCCTGCGGGATGCATCCTCCCGCACGTGTTTTTACTCCACTAGCCTGCGGGATACATCCTCTCGCACGTGTTTTTGCTCGACTAGCCTGCGGGATGCATCCTCTCGCACGTGTTTTTGCTCGACTAGCCTGCGGGATGCATCCTCTCGCACGTGTTTTTACTCGACTAGCCTGCGGGAAGCATCCTCTCGCACGTGTTTTTACTCGACTAGCCTGCGGGATGCATCCTCTCGCACGTGTTTTTACTCGACTAGCCTGCGGGATGCATCCTCTCGCACGTGTTTTTACTCGACTAGCCTGCAGGATGCATCCTCTTGCACGTGTTTTTTACTCGACTAGCCTGCGGGATGCATCCTCTCGCACGTGTTTTTGCTCGACTAGCCTGCTGGATGCATCCTCTCGCACGTGTTTTTACTCGACTAGCCTGCGGGATGCATCCTCCCGCACGTGTTTTTACTCCACTAGCCTGCGGGATGCATCCTCTCGCACGTGTTTTTGCTCGACTAGCCTGCGGGATGCATCCTCTCGCACGTGTTTTTGCTCGACTAGGCATGCGCATCCCAAAAAACCTGCGCATGCGCATCCCACAAAACCTGCGCATGCGCATCCCACAAAACCTCGCACGTGTTTTTACTCGACTAGCCTGCGGGATGCATCCTCTCGCACGTGTTTTTACTCGACTAGCCTGCGGGATGCATCCTCTCGCACGTGTTTTTACTCGACTAGCCTGCGGGATGCATCGTCTCGCACGTGTTTTTGCTCGACTAGCCTGCGGGATGCATCCTCTCGCACGTGTTTCTACTCGACTAGCCTGCGGGATTCATCCTCTCGCTCGTGTTTTTACTCGACTAGCCTGCGGGATGCATCCTCTCGCACGTGTTTTTACTCGACTAGCCTGCGGGATGCATCCTCTCGTACGTGTTTTTACTCGACTAGCCTGCAGGATGCATCCTCTTGCACGTGTTTTTACTCGACTAGCCTGCGGGATGCATCCTCTCGCACGTGTTTTTGCTCGACTAGCCTGCTGGATGCATCCTCTCGCACGTGTTTTTACTCGACTAGCCTGCGGGATGCATCCTCCCGCACGTGTTTTTACTCCACTAACCTGCGGGATACATCCTCTCGCACGTGTTTTTGCTCGACTAGCCTGCGGGATGCATCCTCTCGCACGTGTTTTTGCTCGACTAGCCTGCGGGATGCATCCTCTCGCACGTGTTTTTGCTCGACTAGGCATGCGCATCCCAAAAAACCTGCGCATGCGCATCCCACAAAACCTGCGCATGCGCATCCCACAAAACCTCGCACGTGTTTTTACTCGACTAGCCTGCGGGATGCATCCTCTCGCACGTGTTTTTACTCGACTAGCCTGCGGGATGCATCCTCTCGCACGTGTTTTTACTCGACTAGCCTGCGGGATGCATCGTCTCGCACGTGTTTTTGCTCGACTAGCCTGCGGGATGCATCCTCTCGCACGTGTTTCTACTCGACTAGCCTGCGGGATTCATCCTCTCGCTCGTGTTTTTACTCGACTAGCCTGCGGGATGCATCCTCTCGCACGTGTTTTTGCTCGACTAGCCTGCTGGATGCATCCTCTCGCACGTGTTTTTACTCGACTAGCCTGCGGGATGCATCCTCTCGCACGTGTTTTTACTCGACTAGCCTGCGGGAAGCATCCTCTTGCACGTGTTTTTACTCGACTAGCCTGCGGGACGCATCCTCTCGCACGTGTTTTTACTCGACTAGCCTGCGGGAAGCATCCTCTTGCACGTGTTTTTACTCGACTAGCCTGCGGGATGCATCCTCTCGCACGTGTTTTTACTCGACTAGCCTGCGGGAAGCATCCTCTCGCACGTGTTTTTACTCGACTAGCCTGCGGGATGCATCCTCTCGCACGTGTTTTTACTCGACTAGCCTGCGGGATGCATCCTCTCGTACGTGTTTTTACTCGACTAGTCTGCGGGAAGCATCCTCTTGCACGTGTTTTTACTCGACTAGCCTGCGGGATGCATCCTCTCGCACGTGTTTTTACTCGACTAGCCTGCAGGATGCATCCTCTCGCACGTGTTTTTGCTCGACTAGCCTGCGGGATGCATCCTCTCGCACGTGTTTTTACTCGACTAGCCTGCGGGAAGCATCCTCTCGCACGTATTTTTACTCGACTAGCCTGCGGGATGCATTCTCTTGCACGTGTTTTTACTCGACTAGCCTGCGGGATGCATCCTCTCGCACGTGTTTTTACTCGACTAGCCTGCGGGATGCATCCTCTCGCACGTGTTTTTGCTCGACTAGCCTGCGGGATGCATCCTCTCGCACGTGTTTTTGCTCGACTAGCCTGCGGGATGCATCCTTTCGCACGTGTTTTTGCTCGACTAGCCTGCGGGATGCATCCTCTCGCACGTGTTTTTACTCGACTAGCCTGCGGGATGCATCCTCTCGCACGTGTTTTTACTCGACTACCCTGCGGGATGCATCCTCTCGCACGTGTTTTTGCTCGACTATCCATGCGCATCCCAAAAAACCTGCGCATGCGCATCCCACAAAACCTGCGCTTGCGCATCCCACAAAACCTGCGCATGCGCATCCCACAAAACCTCGCACGTGTTTTTACTCGACTAGCCTGCGGGATGCATCCTCTCGCACGTGTTTTTACTCGACTAGCCTGCGGGATGCATCCTCTCGCACGTGTTTTTGCTCGACTAGCCTGCGGGATGCATCCTCTCGCACGTGTTTTTGCTCGA
This sequence comes from Lasioglossum baleicum, assembly GCF_051020765.1. Taxonomy (NCBI): domain Eukaryota; kingdom Metazoa; phylum Arthropoda; class Insecta; order Hymenoptera; family Halictidae; genus Lasioglossum; species Lasioglossum baleicum. Next base: position 6,089 of record NW_027469474.1, on the reverse strand, counting down.
CTAGCCTGCGGGACGCATCCTCTCGCACGTGTTTTTACTCGACTAGCCTGCGGGATGCATCCTCTCGCACGTGTTTTTACTCGACTAGCCTGCGGGAAGCATCCTCTTGCACGTGTTTTTACTCGACTACCCTGCGGGATGCATCCTCTCGCACGTGTTTTTACTCGACTAGCCTGCAGAATGCATCCTCTCGCACGTGTTTTTACTCGACTAGCCTGCGGGATGCATCCTCTCGCACGTGTTTTTGCTCGACTAGCCTGCGGGATGCATCCTCTCGCACGTGTTTTTACTCGACTAGCCTGCGGGAAGCATCCTCTTGCACGTGTTTTTACTCGACTAGCCTGCGGGATGCATCCTCTCGCACGTGTTTTTACATGACTAGCCTGCGGGATGCATCCTCTCGCACGTGTTTTTACTCGACTAGCCTGCAGGATGCATCCTCTCGCACGTGTTTTTACTCGACTAGCCTGCGGGAAGCATCCTCTTGCACGTGTTTTTACTCGACTAGCATGCGGGATGCATCCTCTCGCACGTGTTTTTACTCGACTAGCCTGCGGGAAGCATCCTCTCGCACGTGTTTTTACTCGACTAGCCTGCGGGATGCATCCTCTCGCACGTGTATTTACTCGACTAGCCTGCGGGATGCATCCTCTCGCACGTGTTTTTGCTCGACTAGCCTGCGGGACGCATCCTCTCGCACGTGTTTTTACTCGACTAGCCTGCGGGATGCATCCTCTCGCACGTGTTTTTACTCGACTAGCCTGCGGGATGCATCCTCTCGCACGTGTTTTTACTCGACTAGCCTGCGGGATGCATCCTCTCGCACGTGTTTTTGCTCGACTAGCCTGCGGGATGCATCCTCTCGCACGTGTTTTTGCTCGACTAGCCTGCGGGACGCATCCTCTCGCACGTGTTTTTACTCGACTAGCCTGCGGGATGCATCCTCTCGCACGTGTTTTTACTCGACTAGCCTGCGGGAAGCATCCTCTTGCACGTGTTTTTACTCGACTATCCTGCGGGATGCATCCTCTCGCACGTGTTTTTTCTCGACTAGCCTGCAGGATGCATCCTCTCGCACGTGTTTTTACTCGACTAGCCTGCGGGATGCATCCTCTCGCACGTGTTTTTGCTCGACTAGCCTGCGGGATGCATCCTTTCGCACGTGTTTTTGCTCGACTAGCCTGCGGGATGCATCCTCTCGCACGTGTTTTTACTCGACTAGCCTGCGGGATGCATCCTCTCGCACGTGTTTTTGCTCGACTATCCATGCGCATCCCAAAAAACCTGCGCATGCGCATCCCACAAAACGTGCGCATGCGCATCCCACAAAACCTGCGCATGCGCATCCCACAAAACCTCGCACGTGTTTTTACTCGACTAGCCTGCGGGATGCATCCTCTCGCACGTGTTTTTACTCGACTAGCCTGCGGGATGCATCCTCTCGCACGTGTTTTTGCTCGACTAGCCTGCGGGATGCATCCTCTCGCACGTGTTTTTGCTCGACTAGCCTGCGGGACGCATCCTCTCGCACGTGTTTTTACTCGACTAGCCTGCGGGATGCATCCTCTCGCACGTGTTTTTACTCGACTAGCCTGCGGGAAGCATCCTCTTGCACGTGTTTTTACTCGACTACCCTGCGGGATGCATCCTCTCGCACGTGTTTTTACTCGACTAGCCTGCAGGATGCATCCTCTCGCACGTGTTTTTACTCGACTAGCCTGCGGGATGCATCCTCTCGCACGTGTTTTTGCTCGACTAGCCTGCGGGATGCATCCTCTCGCACGTGTTTTTGCTCGACTAGCCTGCGGGATGCATCCTCTCGCACGTGTTTTTGCTCGACTAGCCTGCGGGATGCATCCTCTCGCACGTGTTTTTACTCGACTAGCCTGCGGGATGCATCCTCTCGCACGTGTTTTTACTCGACTAGCCTGCGGGATGCATCCTCCCGCACGTGTTTTTACTCCACTAGCCTGCGGGATACATCCTCTCGCACGTGTTTTTGCTCGACTAGCCTGCGGGATGCATCCTCTCGCACGTGTTTTTGCTCGACTAGCCTGCGGGATGCATCCTCTCGCACGTGTTTTTACTCGACTAGCCTGCGGGAAGCATCCTCTCGCACGTGTTTTTACTCGACTAGCCTGCGGGATGCATCCTCTCGCACGTGTTTTTACTCGACTAGCCTGCGGGATGCATCCTCTCGCACGTGTTTTTACTCGACTAGCCTGCAGGATGCATCCTCTTGCACGTGTTTTTACTCGACTAGCCTGCGGGATGCATCCTCTCGCACGTGTTTTTGCTCGACTAGCCTGCTGGATGCATCCTCTCGCACGTGTTTTTACTCGACTAGCCTGCGGGATGCATCCTCCCGCACGTGTTTTTACTCCACTAGCCTGCGGGATACATCCTCTCGCACGTGTTTTTGCTCGACTAGCCTGCGGGATGCATCCTCTCGCACGTGTTTATGCTCGACTAGCCTGCGGGATGCATCCTCTCGCACGTGTTTTTGCTCGACTAGGCATGCGCATCCCAAAAAACCTGCGCATGCGCATCCCACAAAACCTGCGCATGCGCATCCCACAAAACCTCGCACGTGTTTTTACTCGACTAGCCTGCGGGATGCATCCTCTCGCACGTGTTTTTACTCGACTAGCCTGCGGGATGCATCCTCTCGCACGTGTTTTTACTCGACTAGCCTGCGGGATGCATCGTCTCGCACGTGTTTTTGCTCGATTAGCCTGCGGGATGCATCCTCTCGCACGTGTTTTTACTCGACTAGCCTGCGGGATTCATCCTCTCGCACGTGTTTTTACTCGACTAGCCTGCGGGATGCATCCTCTCGCACGTGTTTTTGCTCGACTAGCCTGCTGGATGCATCCTCTCGCACGTGTTTTTACTCGACTAGCCTGCGGGATGCATCCTCTCGCACGTGTTTTTACTCGACTAGCCTGCGGGAAGCATCCTCTTGCACGTGTTTTTACTCGACTAGCCTGCGGGATGCATCCTCTCGCACGTGTTTTTACTCGACTAGCCTGCAGGATGCATCCTCTCGCACGTGTTTTTACTCGACTAGCCTGCGGGAAGCATCCTCTTGCACGTGTTTTTACTCGACTAGCCTGCGGGATGCATCCTCTCGCACGTGTTTTTACATGACTAGCCTGCGGGATGCATCCTCTCGCACGTGTTTTTACTCGACTAGCCTGCAGGATGCATCCTCTCGCACGTGTTTTTACTCGACTAGCCTGCGGGAAGCATCCTCTTGCACGTGTTTTTACTCGACTAGCATGCGGGATGCATCCTCTCGCACGTGTTTTTACTCGACTAGCCTGCGGGAAGCATCCTCTCGCACGTGTTTTTACTCGACTAGCCTGCGGGATGCATCCTCTCGCACGTGTTTTTACTCGACTAGCCTGCGGGAAGCATCCTCTTGCACGTGTTTTTACTCGACTAGCCTGCGGGATGCATCCTCTCGCACGTGTTTTTACTCGACTAGCCTGCGGGATGCATCCTCTCGCACGTGTTTTTACTCGACTAGCCTGCGGGAAGCATCCTCTTGCACGTGTTTTTACTCGACTAGCCTGCGGGATGCATCCTCTCGCACGTGTTTTTACTCGACTAGCCTGTGGGATGCATCCTCTCGCACGTGTTTTTACTCGACTAGCCTGCAGGATGCATCCTCTCGCACGTGTTTTTGCTCGACTAGCCTGCGGGATGCATCCTCTCGCACGTGTTTTTGCTCGACTAGCCTGCGGGATGCATCCTCTCGCACGTGTTTTTACTCGACTAGCCTGCGGGATGCATCCTCTCGCACGTGTTTTTGCTCGACTAGCCTGCGGGATGCATCCTCTCGCACGTGTTTTTGCTCGACTAGCCTGCGGGACGCATCCTCTCGCACGTGTTTTTACTCGACTAGCCTGCGGGATGCATCCTCTCGCACGTGTTTTTACTCGACTAGCCTGCGGGATGCATCCTCTCGCACGTGTTTTTGCTCGACTAGCCTGCGGGATGCATCCTCTCGCACGTGTTTTTGCTCGACTAGCCTGCGGGACGCATCCTCTCGCACGTGTTTTTAGTCGACTAGCCTGCGGGATGCATCCTCTCGCACGTGTTTTTACTCGACTAGCCTGCGGGATGCATCCTCTCGCACGTGTTTTTACTCGACTAGCCTGCGGGATGCATCCTCTCGCACGTGTTTTTGCTCGACTAGCCTGCGGGATGCATCCTCTCGCACGTGTTTTTGCTCGACTAGCCTGCGGGACGCATCCTCTCGCACGTGTTTTTACTCGACTAGCCTGCGGGATGCATCCTCTCGCACGTGTTTTTACTCGACTAGCCTGCGGGAAGCATCCTCTTGCACGTGTTTTTACTCGACTAGCCTGCGGGATGCATCCTCTCGCACGTGTTTTTACTCGACTAGCCTGCAGGATGCATCCTCTCGCACGTGTTTTTACTCGACTAGCCTGCGGGATGCATCCTCTCGCACGTGTTTTTGCTCGACTAGCCTGCGGGATGCATCCTCTCGCACGTGTTTTTGATCGACTACACTGCGGGATGCATCCTCTCGCACGTGTTTTTGCTCGACTATCCATGCGCATCCCAAAAAACCTGCGCATGCGCATCCCACAAAACCTGCGCATGCGCATCCCACAAAACCTGCGCATGCGCATCCCACAAAACCTGCGCATGCGCATCCCACAAAACCTCGCACGTGTTTTTACTCGACTAGCCTGCGGGATGCATCCTCTCGCACGTGTTTTTACTCGACTAGCCTGCGGGATGCATCCTCTCGCACGTGTTTTTACTCGACTAGCCTGCGGGATGCATCGTCTCGCACGTGTTTTTGCTCGACTAGCCTGCGGGATGCATCCTCTCGCACGTGTTTTTGCTCGACTAGCCTGCGGGACGCATCCTCTCGCACGTGTTTTTACTCGACTAGCCTGCGGGATGCATCCTCTCGCACGTGTTTTTACTCGACTAGCCTGCGGGAAGCATCCTCTTGCACGTGTTTTTACTCGACTACCCTGCGGGATGCATCCTCTCGCACGTGTTTTTACTCGACTAGCCTGCAGGATGCATCCTCTCGCACGTGTTTTTACTCGACTAGCCTGCGGGATGCATCCTCTCGCACGTGTTTTTGCTCGACTAGCCTGCGGGATGCATCCTCTCGCACGTGTTTTTGCTCGACTAGCCTGCGGGATGCATCCTCTCGCACGTGTTTTTGCTCCACTAGCCTGCGGGATACATACTCTCGCACGTGTTTTTGCTCGACTAGCCTGCGGGATGCATCCTCTCGCACGTGTTTTTGCTCGACTAGCCTGCGGGACGCATCCTCTCGCACGTGTTTTTACTCGACTAGCCTGCGGGATGCATCCTCTCGCACGTGTTTTTACTCGACTAGCCTGCGGGATGCATCCTCTCGCACGTGTTTTTGCTCGACTAGCCTGCGGGACGCATCCTCTCGCACGTGTTTTTACTCGACTAGCCTGCGGGATGCATCCTCTCGCACGTGTTTTTACTCGACTAGCCTGCGGGATGCATCCTCTCGCACGTGTTTTTGCTCGACTAGCCTGCGGGATGCATCCTCTCGCACGTGTTTTTGCTCGACTAGCCTGCGGGATGCATCCTCTCGCACGTGTTTTTGCTCGACTAGCCTGCGGGACGCATCCTCTCGCACGTGTTTTTACTCGACTAGCCTGCGGGAAGCATCCTCTTGCACGTGTTTTTACTCGACTAGCCTGCGGGATGCATCCTCTCGCACGTGTTTTTACTCGACTAGCCTGTGGGATGCATCCTCTCGCACGTGTTTTTACTCGACTAGCCTGCAGGATGCATCCTCTCGCACGTGTTTTTGCTCGACTAGCCTGCGGGATGCATCCTCTCGCACGTGTTTTTGCTCGACTAGCCTGCGGGATGCATCCTCTCGCACGTGTTTTTACTCGACTAGCCTGCGGGATGCATCCTCTCGCACGTGTTTTTGCTCGACTAGCCTGCGGGATGCATCCTCTCGCACGTGTTTTTGCTCGACTAGCCTGCGGGACGCATCCTCTCGCACGTGTTTTTACTCGACTAGCCTGCGGGATGCATCCTCTCGC